>NC_060129.1:53361320-53661320 GCF_021461395.2 Schistocerca americana
GCTTTCCTTGCCATTGCCAGCCTACATTTTATGTCCTCTCTACTTCGACCATCATCAGTTATTTTGCTCCCCAAATAGCAAAACTCCTTTACTACTTTAAGTGCCTCATTTCCTAATCTAATTCCCTCAGCATCACCCTACTTAATTAGACTACATTCCTTTATCCTTGTTTTGCTTTTGTTGATGTTCATCTTATATCCTCCTTTCAAGACACTGTCCATTCCATTCAACTGCTCTTCCAAGTCCTTTGCTGTCTCTGACAGAATTACAATGTCATCGGCGAACCTCAAAGTTTTTATTTCTTCTCCATGAATTTTAATACCTACTCCGAATTTTTCTTTTGTTTCCTTTACTGCTTGCTCAATATACAGATTGAACAACATCGGGGAGAGGCTACAACCCTGTCTTACTCCCTTCCCAACCACTGCTTCCCTTTCATACCCCTCGACTCTTATAACTGCCATCTGCTTTCTGTACAAATTGTAAATAGCCTTTCGCTCCCTGTATTTTACCCCTGCCACCTTTAGAATTTGAAAGAGAGTATTCCAGTCAACGTTGTCAAAAGCTTTCTCTAAGTCTACAAATGCTAGAAACGTAGGTTTGCCTTTCCTTAATCTTTCTTCTAAGATAAGTCGTAAGGTCAGTATTGCCTCACGTGTTCCAGTGTTTCTACGGAATCCAAACTGATCTTCCCCGAGGTTGGCTTCTACTAGTTTTTCCATTCGTCTGTAAAGAATTCGTGTTAGTATTTTGCAGCTGTGACTTATTAAGCTGATAGTTCGGTAATTTTCACATCTGTCAACACCTGCTTTCTTTGGGATTGGAATTATTATATTCTTCTTGAAGTCTGAGGGTATTTCGCCTGTTTCATACATCTTGCTCACCAGATGGTAGAGTTTTGTCAGGACTGGCTCTCCCAAGGCCGTCAGTAGTTCCAATGGAATATTGTCTACTCCGGGGGCCTTGTTTCGACTCAGGTCTTTCAGTGCTCTGTCAAACTCTTCACGCAGTATCATATCTCCCATTTCATCTTCATCTACATCCTCTTCCATTTCCATAATATTGTCCTCAAGTACATCGCCCTTGTATAGACCCTCTATATACTCCTTCCACCTTTCTGCTTTCCCTTCTTTGCTTAGAACTGGGTTTCCATCTGAGCTCTTGATATTCATACAAGTCGTTCTCTTATCTCCAAAAGTCTCTTTAATTTTCCTGTAGGCGGTATCTATCTTACCCCTAGTGAGATAGGCCTCTACATCCTTACATTTGTCCTCTAGCCATCCCTGCTTAGCCATTTTGCACTTCCTGTCGATCTCATTTTTGAGACGTTTGTATTCCTTTTTGCCTGTTTCACCTGTATCTGAATCAATCAAAAAAATTGTCACTCCTGAATACAGAAAAACAACTGACGATACAATTGTATCATGTGAATGCAAAAAATTGATCTCTTGTTAGCGATCCTGAACTATACGCTGTACAGTAACACATACTACAATATACTGCCCTACTTAACGTAATCTGTTAGATTAGTTTGCTTTTAGCATGTAATATCTACGTATTCACTTTGCATTTGACGATGTATTCGTTGTGACGCCTGATTTGAAACCAAAAATCTGCAGAAATGGAATGTTTGAAAATCAGAGTTACCTCCCCAAATAAGCAACAAAAAAAAACTAACATTGGATCTTACAGCCGATACATTTGTCAGAAAATGGAATAAAAATACGTAGTTTTTATGGGTAAGTCGCAAAACGAGACGTCCTAAGGGACTTTATAAATACAGCGTTCATAAAGGGTTTAGATGGGACCATTAGATTCCTGTGTTATAGCCTAAATACAGCATTGATGTAAGGTTTAGATAGAACCATTAGATTTCGATGTTATAGCCAATAAGTCGTTAAAAGTGATGTCGCCATGAACGGTCTCGACTGAATGTATTCACAGGACGTGTGGCATGTAATTGAAAAAGTGGCGTGCCAACGCGTCTCCTCGAGGCTTTCAGGCTTGCAGCGAAATGACCACGACGAGAAAAATTGAGGAATTGCAGCCAATATAAGAGGCCTTGCCGACGATCGCCCCAGCCACGCGACATTCGCGAGCGGAACAGGAGTAGGCGGGTGACAGAGTGAGGAGAAATGTTGTTGAGAATAGGTTCTGGGTTCGAACCCCAGTCCAACACAAAGCTTCACGTCACGGCATTTCTAATAAGTTACATGTGAAGAAGCAATATTGAACATCTCTCGTAGTTCGTTAACAAGGACGATAGATGCTGGGTAGGAATCCGCGTCCGTTAAAAATGTTTACGTTATGTAATTTATAGTTGATATTTGCTAACTGATACTGTCTAAAATCCAGGTATATCACTCTCTGTACGTCTAGTCAGGAATGACTGTTAGTTTCCGTCAGTCACGAAATCTTTGCTTAGTCTACATGACCTGGGTTTGAATCCATATGCAGAACGAGACGGTTCGTCGTGTCATTTGAAGTTCATAGATATTCTTAACTAACTGCTCTTGAATAACTGAAATTTTTAATGCCATTTTGCGTTAAATAATAAGTTCGGTATGTTACTTTCAAGAAAAAATCATGAAAATGACGAACTTACTACGTGCATTACCTATCCGACGTAACAATGAGAGTGGTAACATTCGAGGTATGTCATTTATTGTAATAAATGTGAGCTTACAAGCGTTAAGGACAGTTTATATGTGATAGGGGGTTCCCTGATATTTGTAGTGTCGTGGTATTACTTTACATCTTGAGTTACTGCGATACAGAGCAGTGTTTCCTAGTGATGACTTGTTGGAACCAGTTTCAACGGTCAAACGACTGTACTGAGAGGCTATTAGAGGACCTGCTAAACAGCTGCGTTATGCGGGTTGCATGCGATTCAGGCAAAATGCAATTCGATTCGTTCGGATACTTTTGAGGATGACTGTACGTACATAAGTTGTGTAACGGAAAGGAGTATTATGGGTCCGATACAAGTAGGCATATTCTCACCATTTACGTACGCAATCGTTCATTGCTTACGAAAAGATTCCGGACAGTAACGCACACAGTGTAAGTACTGGCATCAGAGGCGGTACCTTCAGTGTCGGCGCTGTGTGGTCAGGAAGGGGCAAAGTGCAAGCACGTTCTGTGAAAGAAATATTAGGCGCTGCTGTGACTAATAGTAAGGGCACTGAAGTATTTTGATTGCAAACATTGTCAGGGGTGTTCTTATAGAGAGATTATCTGTAAAAATATTCCTACGTTATTCAAATAATTCGTAAATATAATATTGTCAACCGATCTGACTAAAAATTGAACTAACTTTGGGCATAACATAAAACCAGCAAGCGGATCGAAAGCATGAGCTGAGTCGCTCAGTGACCATACTACCACAGAAGCGGAAGATGACCGACAGAAGGCGAAAAACAGAGCTGCCATGAATCATTCACTCGCTTTCATAATTCTAAATTTTCCGAAATATTACATGTAGAAATATGATTGGTGTATGGATATAACAGCCAACTCAGCGAGTTTAAACTGTGCCGACCACCTCACATTAACAACGCAGCGCCTTGCCAAAATGCCGACAAGCCGAGAGAAGAGTTTTCTCGTGTTGTAATATGCGGGATATTTGACCGAATGTGGCAGCTGCAACCGTGTAGGGGTGTGAACGAGATTTCTGTACGCGGTCCAAAGAAGTCAACAGCAGGCGCAAGCCGCGAACTCTAAACACCGCAACAAAGTGTGTGGAACACCGTGCGTCGGCGGTCACACATCGAACCGCGCCGTCTGCATTTCTCACAACAATTAAAAGCAGAAGGTTGCGGCCGGCGCCTTCTGATTTGCGCCACAATGCACGGACCGGTTGAGGATGGACATTTCGTCCGCATGCTCATATTCAGCAACGAAGCAACCTCGCATTTATCCGAAAATGTTTATCTCCGCCATGTGAGAGTGTGGCGTACTGTGGATCGTCGTAGTTCCTTCACAGAATAACAACGGCCCATTCAAGCTTTGTCTGTGACACTACACAGAAAACATTAACCATGTGCGAATCTGGTTGATGCGCCGCAATTCAATGAGGATTTTCAGTAGCCCACACTCATATTGCGGAGATTAAGTTTTTCAGATAAATTCTAGGTTGCTCCGTCGCTGAAGATCAGCATGAAGGTTCAGCATGGAGTTTCATCCTCCAGTGATCCCTCCGTTGAGGCGCGAAGCTGAATGCGCCGGCCGCAACCTTCCGGGCTGCAGACGGCACGGTTGGAAGTGTAACAGCCGACGCACGGTCTTCCACACACCTTGCTGCGGTATTCAGAGTTCGCAGTTTGTCGCTGCTGTTGACTTCTTTGTACAAAAATCTCGCTCACCCTCCTCCACGCCCGAAGCTGCCACATTTGGTCAAATATCCCGCACATTCCAACAGACGAAAACTCTTCTCTCGCCTTGTCGGGATTTTCGCAAGGCGCTGCATTGTTAATATGAGGTGGTCGGCACAGTCTAAACTCGCTGAGGCGAAAAATATATTCGGAAAATGTAGAATTCTGGAAACCAGTGAATGATTTATTGGTAGCCCCGTATTCCGCCTCCTGTGTCGTCTTTCGTCGCTGTGACGGTATGGTCACTGACCGACTCAACTCATGATTTCGATCCCATTATTGTTTTCACGTGAGGCCAAAAGTTCTCTTCATTATTAGTCGGAAAGGTTGACAATGTTGTATTTACAAATTCTTTTAATAATATAGATAATATTTGCGCACAAAACCTGCCTCCAACGATTCTCCTGACAATGTTAAGAATCAAAGCACTTCTGTGCATCCCCAATTAATCACCGCAGCGCCTAATATTTCATTGACAAAATGTACTAGCACTTCTGTACTAACTAATCACATACTGCCAAAACCATGTAGTGACTTCAATCCTACTACCTATACTACGTACATTACCATCTGCCATCGTTGTCTAACGATGACGTACGTAAATGGTGAGTATATGCCTGCTTGTATCCGACTTCTATTACTCCTTTGCAGTACACTATTCATTAAGTACGAACATGCAACCCAACGCAATTTCGCACCTGACTGACGTACTCACAGACCAAGACACAGGTATCGGTGATAGGTAGCGTGTGTTTGAATTCCGTAATTGAATCTAGAACTTCTTTCTGTGCAGCCTCAAGAAAGAAAAATTAATACCCCAGTGGCTTTATTCTTGCTGCAAAACAATGCTGAGAAATTTATGTATGATAGTGTTTTCTAACACGTATGGTGAGCTATCAGTGCTGTTATTCATTAGTTTTATAATTCACGCCTTGCTGACAATTTACTTATAGAATCAGTGACGAGTGGCTGCTTTCCTTACCTGAAATACCGATTACAAGATAGGAAGTGCCACAGTAACTGACCTAACGTTCTTTAAAGGGCAGATGGACCTGTACTGTATCACTGGCTTGTACCGATAATGTATATCATTTTCGTTACCACTCACGAATGATCCTGCTTCCTGTTTATTTTTCATTTAAGGCATACTGATTCTGTAGCTGATTTCACTGTTGCCTTTCATCTAGTAATGTAGTGCCCGAACACAAAGCTCCGACGTCATTTGCATGGGAAAATTTAGTCGATAATTTCACATCTCCAGACAAAAACCGATCGTGAAGGTTTGATATTTTGCACAGAAACGAATATTCTTTTAAATGGCGGTTAACGCAAGTACTGATCAGCTTTTGAAAGCCACCTAACAACTTTTTCTTTGAAAATCGGAAACCGGTAACGGTTTTGTGTAAATAAACTTTGCATATCATATTCGTGGTTGACTGCTCTAATTAAGTTATAGTCGTTATAATTTTACTACAGCCTAGTTTCTCATGCTGTTTTCGAGAATGCAGCGATAGATAGCAGGCACTATATAGTGTGTCTCAAATCAACATGAATATTATTCAAAAGGCCATTAGTAATTGATACGCATTACCACTGCATTGGAAAGCACGTTTCCTCATAACATTAGCAGTAAAAAGTTCAACTCGATTATCCATTATATCATTCAGAAGACGCACTACATGATACCGATAACTCGCGTCTTAAGTATGCACGATAATATTCTTCAGATCCATTTGTTCCTTTTTAGGCCACTCGGCCAATGGGTTAACAAAAATTTGAAAGCGCACTAAAGACTAGAACTTAATAGTGCGACGCAGCAAAACGGAGCAAACGAAACAAAACCGTGGACGGGACAGCACGGCCTGTATTCGCTTGGGACGTGTTGACTGCCCGCGCCCACGTGTGAACAGGCGTACGAGGCTGGCTGCACCGATGCCTCTTCGTGCGAAGGCTGCGTCCGTCTTGTGCACACGCAAATTTACACAGGTGTAAACGTACGTTTACACTAGCTACGAACTGTGCTCAATGCTGAAAAATACTGAACCTGCCGTTCCAACTGTGTTTCGATCCATGACGACATCAAAACGGACATAAAACACTCGTCGAAATCTAACGTGCATAAAATATCTGACACAGCAATAATTATCGTTACTATAACACTCCATTTCTTTGGCTCCGCTAACTGACAGCCGTACTGTAACCTATCAACCCAGCCTAGACCTCGGGCTATGCAACACGTCACTTTTCCACCACAACCTATATTAGAAAAAACACGTAATATAGCAGCCATGTAAACATCACCGCGTTCTGTTGTATCTGTAAGTATATATGGCGTCAGGGAGTACATCATTACGCCACGGGGCAATGTCGACACCCCCTATCGGTAGCTGCGACCTGCTCCAGCCGCCTGTACTGGGAAGACGGGTATTTGCACAACCTAAGGAGTGTTGATGCTTCAAAAAGTTGAAACAAGACGGAAGTCAGACAACTGCAGACTTTTTTTAACTGGCTAACTACTAAATGGTTTATGACCAATTGGGCCACAAATGGACATCGAAATTTTCGCGAATCGCTTTTTTCTTCAGCAGAGGCATAGAAGTACCGGGTGGTCGTAAGTAAAATGTAGCCACTCACCGAAGTTCACTGTGGTCTGTAATTATCGTATGGCAACGAAACTTGGCAGGTATGCTAAGGCGTTAATGCGAAACCAGTTTGCGCCGGAGGAAATCAGTTCCGGTTTTAGTTACCAGGTGCGAATCTGTCGTTGTGCAACGTCTCGCCGAAGTCTTTGGTGCTCATACTGAACAAATTGTGCAGCTGGCGGTTAATAACAAGGTCTACATTCTGCCCTTCTCACTTGTTTGACCCTCCCTGCCCACGTTCCGTTGCCAATCCATTACATATGGAAACATTTCTATACGCCTTTCTTCCGTTCATAGAGCCATTTGGTGGCCAAAATCGGAAATAATTTCTTTCCAGTGTAAATCGGTTCCGCAAGGGGGCTTTAGTATACCAAGTTTCGCTGCCATACAATAGTTGCAGTCCACACTGGACCCCTGTGAGTGGCTCAACTTCAGATTATGAGCACCCAGTGGTACAGTACCGTTACTGTCAGCCCAAGTATCGTGTGAGACACCACACTGTCAAATATTCTGCTGCTGGACAGAACACACGAAGAATTAAAAGCACCCAGAAACATTGTACACATTCGTAAGTCACCAGCGATCTTAATCCGTTATTATGGGCAATCGATGTGTGCCTCAGAGAGCGAATTCCACGCATTCTCAATTAAATGGCGGCCTTTTTCTGAAACTGTTTTGGCTCCGGCCACTCTTCATTCGTCAACGTCACATTTCCCGACAATTCAGCACTACTAATCTCGCTACACACGAGACGTTTTGGACAGGTCTTCAATTCGGTGCATCAATTGCGTTGCACATTTTGTGACAGCCGAGTATAAGAACGGAGACCACCACACACACTTCAGTGTCACGAAAGTCAGAACCAGTTGGAACTCAGATTTCGGGTTACGCATTATTCATAAAATTCGTGGAACTTTTATTTAATCATCCGATCCCTCATGTGTGATGACAGTCACTTTTATGTGACATCACGCGTCCTGTGCTGCGATTGGATGCGGGGAGCAAACTGGACAGTCGCTGTGCTGATATACCTGTTCGCGGAGTTAGCAATTTCATAGTTTTGGTACTCAAATTAGCGTTTTATGACGATATGCAGTCTAAATGATATACGACATTTCAGAAGTCTTCAAGATTTTGAGTACTTTATCATGCTAAAGTGTCGGTAAATCTGGCGTCAGTGGCTACCGATAATTCCCTAAAAGTGACTTACCATCAGTAACGGGTAAGGCTTCTGTAACAGTATCTGCCTAAACGAAATAGTATTTGCTATAGGTTTCAGTCAAATATAATTAGCAAATACCTCCACAAATGTAATTCCGACGTGATTCATGTGATGTATCTGACCCCAGGAATGTGTCAATAAAGTTTCCCCTTCCTGGGACAATGAATTCACAGTATTCTTATTTCAATTTCCAGGAGTGTATACGATTTAGGAGCCTATCTGAGCAGCCCTCTGAGTGTGTATGCACATGATGCTATCGTGTTTCGGCCAGTAACGTCAACATAAGCTCAAAACCAGTTCGTTTTGTACCAGCGAGATGTAGAGGAAGGAGTGTCACGCATATGATCTGCGGGTTTGGGGTGGCAATAATTCAGACAATGATGTTTTTCGTTGCGGCGAGACAAATTCAATCAAAAACTTTCTCCTGCGAATATAAAAATAGTTTGTGGATGTCCATCCACATAGCGAGGAACGATGGTCGTAATAAAGTACAAGAAATCGGACGTAGCATGGGAAGATACAAGTGTCATTTCTCATGAACGATGTTCGAGAGCGGAAGTGTACAGAAATAGGCTGGAGGTGGTTCGACAGACCCTCTGCCAGGCACTTTAAAGCCAATTACAGAGTGGCCATGTACATGTGTTGTCCGCCTACACACTATATCTGGTCAACACTTGTTTGTGGTACAGACTGGTATGTCCTTTGCACTTCTGTACAGCCACTTCCGTGATATCCATTTCAGCCTTCTTACGGTAGTCGAGCGTTGGTCCCCCTCTGCAGTTTCAACCTCCAGTAATTCCCTCATTAGAAACTCTACAATTCCTTGAAGTCTCAGTGTGACCTCTCAACCCAACCAATCTTTTAAGGAAGTTACCGCTTAAGTTTCCGTTTTTCCCATGTCAGTGTAGTACTTCCACATTAGTTACTCGATCTACGCATTAAATATTCATCAGTATTTTGTAGCGCCACTTTTTAAAAGCTTCTGTTCCCTTCTTGCCTAAACTGCTGTTCAACATAAGACAAATAGCTTCGGGAGAAGTTCGTAAGATTTCTATTTACATTCAATGGTAGTATATTCCTCTTTTCCAGATACGCTTTTCTGCTCTTCAAAATCTCGTTTCCTGCTATTACTTTTTTATTTTGTCGCTCTTTGTTTCGTCCATCTTCAGTTATTCTGTTGCTCATAGAGCAAAGCTCATGCCTACATAATTTCGTAAATTAATTCGTTGAGCAGCGCCTCATTTAATTTCATTAATTCCATTATCACTGTTTTACTGTGGTAGAAAATCATTTACAACCGGTTTTCAAGATATTATCCATTCAGTTCTATTGCAGTCCCATGAGTTTCAGCGTTGCTGGCGGAACTGTGTCATGCAGAATGCTTAAAGGTTTTGCTTCTCGCCCCAGAACTTTCATTTCCTCACAAAACTGCTCTTCCTGTTCCTTTACTTGTTGCTTAGTAAACAGATAGTTCAACGTGGAGATAGGCTTCAGCTCTCCATTTCAGTACTGTTTCTGGTTTGATGTGGCATTCCAAATGACCCCTGCATGATCTGCAGGATTAGGATCTGTTTGCTTAGTGAACCATTCAAGGCGCGATAGAGTGCTTGAAGGTTCGTAAAAGCTGGAACGTTTGTGTACAGACCTGGAAGATGTAACTGTCCATAGCACACTCGTCATGAATTGGTAGGATGAAGGACAACAATTGGTCACCAAGAATGTTGAAATAAACGACCTGATTTATATTCACGATATCCGTGGTACATTATCATAACATCACTGAAGCGTCTGCAACCTGAGCAGTGCCCTCAACACAGGGCGAGTTAAACAACTCACTGGACTGTCAGTGGCCTTGACACCTCACATCACCTCCCCCCCCCCCCCCCCCCCGCACACACTCACTGCAGTCAGCCTCTGGACAATAGTTCCTGTGCTGTTTGGCCCACTGGAGACGTGCAGCGTTATGTGCCACTGTGAGCGATGGCCTTCTTACAGGTACTGAGCTCCACATCTCCTCTGTGTGCAGCTATTATAGGAAATGTTCGCTTGGAGACTGGTTGACTTGGACCTCGATTGACTGGCAGAGAACTGTTGTACTTAGAATCAAAGGACACACCTCCAACGTATTCCACTCTTCTAAATTTCTCACTACCATGCCCTGCAAAGATAGCCATCTTGTCTATGATGGATGTAACAATTTATGAATTTTGATATCTAAAAATTTTTAAATTCATGCAGTTGCTCCTGTCACCTAACACTTGCTTTAAAATGTTTGTGAATGTTCCTAGCTAGGTCGCCCAATCTCTGGGAAAACATTTACAAGCTTCACCAGCACATTTGTGAAGAGAATAAAATATGAATTAGGAAATAATTAGTTCAGGAAGTTTTTCTGTTAACCGAGTAGCAGCAGCGATTCTCGAACGCTTCATATAATTACGCTTCATATAATTACAGTCAGGAGAAGCAAATCTTATAATATTGTTTTCAGAAAAGTTGTACTAAAAATGAAAGAATTAGATTAGAATAAAACATTTTACTTGTGGCAACTTATCATATTCACCGTGCCTAGAGATTTCACAAAGGCTCCAAAATTTACGATCAATTTTATTTGTGTCCTCGTAAAATTTTTGAGAGCAGATAGTAAAAACCTGGGTGTTCACTCTTGTCTTTCTGCAGTCTACTTCCATAATGTAACCATCACGGCCTGTAATTATAGTGATATTATAATATACTAGCTTATCTTGAGTTACTTAAGTACTCCAGTCCACATGTTTAATTTCATTATTAACTGTATCACCAATTTTAATTTTCAGCATATCTAGCTGGGAAGACGCCACATTTCAATGTGGTACTCATCCGACACTGGCGTGATTTTATTCCTAATTTAAAATGTTCTTTCTTATCGATTACATGAGCAGCTCCACCAATCGTTCAGAAAAGAGGTCTTAGTTTTTTCAAACCAATCGTTCACCATACAGCGATTACCGAACAGCGACTTGGAAATTACATTTCCTGAAATTCAGTCTGTCTACATCCTCTGTTTTGCTACTCCAAACACCAGTCTATCATCTTCATTCTGGTAGCGAATTTCAGAAATAGATCAGTTGGCGAAAATGGGAGATCAAACTTACATCTTCCATAGCTGTTTGTGATTCTATTACTGTATTCAGCGGTCTCCTCTGCATTTAACAGTGGAATTCCCATTGGACTCGTAATTTTACCGTCATTCCTTTTAATTTCACATTTCATGCAGCCATTCCACTTCAGATTTCATGCATTTCCTGTTTATTTCATTCCTAAATGACTTGTATCACCTTATTCCTGATTTTGCCCGCGCGTTTCTGTACTTCCTCCTGTCGTCAGCCAGCTGAAGTATTTCTTCTGTTACCTTCTTTCTGTTTCCTCTCAATTACCTTCTTTTTAGCCTTGTTTCTCTTTCCAAATTGTGTAGTCCCTATTTTTGTAAATGTCCATTCCTCCTCAATTGAATTACCTTCTGAGTTATTCATCGGCGCTCTAATTATAGCCTCAGAGATCTTCAACAATATATCTTTATTCATGAGTATTTCTGTATCCCAGTTCTTAGCGCATTATTTCTTCCTGCCCAAATTGTTAATCTTCAGTCTGCTCTTCGTCATTACTAAATTGCGATCTGGGTCTACATCAGCTTCTGCGTGTACCCGATTCTAGTACTGGATACGATATCTCTTTTGATTTCGGAATCTCTGCCTGATCATGATGTCATCTAACTGGACTTTTCCCATATTTCCTAGTCTTTTCCTAGTACAGGTCTACCCCTACCACTCGTAGATACTGAACAGAGGCTTCGCTATTACTACCTGAAATCAACTGAAGAACTGCATTAGTCTTTGTCCACTCTCATTGTTACTGCCAAGCCCATATTGTCCTTTAACATTTTCTTCTACTCCCTCCCCTACAACCGAATTCCAGTTCCTCATGACTATTTTGTTTCCCCTCCCCTTTCATACTGAATTACCCGTTCAGTACCCTCATATATGTTCTCCATATCTTCATATTCTGCTTGAAACATCGGCAAGTATAGATGAACTATCGTTGTAGGTGTTGGTTTGCTGTCGATTCTGATGAGGAAAACCAATATTTTAGGCACACTCTTTGGTTTGTTTACGTCCGCAGGACACCTTCGGGTTGAGGTCTGAGGTAAAGTTTGTATAGTTGTTTGTAATCAACAGGACTGGAAATCATGAACGATGTATTCCAAATTGCACTGCGTATCAGGATTAAATAAATGGATGCTAATATCTAGAAGTAATGGTTTACATTGTAGCTAATGACGTAAAGAATTCCTGATAACTCCAACCATTCAGTGTTTAGCCTCTTCCCTTTTTATGTACCACGCACTTCGTTCCATTACCTGATTCACTATTCCTTGATACTTCAGTTCATGTACTGTCAATCGATTCCTTCTATGTGTTTCATCACTTCGATTCAGCACCTGTTCATTAAATACTCGATGTACCCATCTTCAGCGTTATTCACTATAGTCTGCTGTCTCTTGGGAACCCCATGTTGGTCTGCCTCCTGCATAGACGCCTCTTCCATGTTGTTGCATCTACACTATGACTGTCTGCATCACTGAATTACGCACGTTACCCCACGGCGGTCTTTTCGCTAAACAATACAGGTGGAGGCGGGATTGAACTAATTTAGTTTACAACGTCGAATATTTTACTTAGTGCACAATTGACATGGGTGTATGACCGTTTCTCTGGCTCTCCCTTGCACTGATAATCTCCAGGTAAGATTTGCTACTCTGATACCTATATGTCTACTTAATCCCATTAATATTCCCCTTATTCTTTGGCATTTTGTTGTTATATAAATTTGTTGAATTACGCATATGTATTTGTAGATGTACAGATAAAACTTAATGAAGCGGGTACCAATAGGTGTGGCTATTCGAAACACAGCAAATTTATTTTAGATTGTTTGCATGAAGACTATGATGACACGTGCAACATATAAGAGACAAACCATGTCACGCCATCCATTTAGATGCGTATGTGGAGTAACCGACGCTTTAGAAATGGGCGAATAGTTTTCAGCAAATGTGCCATATACACAAGGTATTTCGCATAACCCCACGAAAAGAAATCCTTGGGTGTCAGGCCCAGAGGTCTAGGGGGCAGAGAACACAGTGCCTCCATGGCAAGGATGACGGATTCAACGTATTGGGGGCTGCTGATTCAAAAGCGTGCACCGGCTTCCTATCCGGTGCTCTTGGACAACGATGGAAATTCGGAATTTTATTTTTCGTTTTCTGCTTATCGACGTACCGGCAAGAGTCGCCTGCAGTAACGTGTCACCACTGCAGTGAGTTTGGGTTTGTCCGTGCGCTGCACCCCCTACTGTGTGGACTCGGCGCGTGTCGCTCGCTGGCCTCCCTCGCCCTGTGTTGTTGTGACGCCCACAGCCGGGCTATCGGAAGCGCCAAGTGGGTCAGACCGCAAACGGGATGTTAGCTGCCCGCTGACCGCTAACCGCGTGCAATCGCAGTGAAGACATGACGCACTTCCCACACACACACACACACACACGTAAACGCGTCGAGTATTCCTGGCGCACATCCGTAATGGTCCCATTACGCAAATCCGACTTGCAGGCGAGCAATCGCGATCCTGCGTTAGTAGCTTCCCGCAGATCGAGGGATTTATACCAAATATATTAATAGGCGACGGTACTAATCTCCTATTGCGCACAGGACAGCTCACTATTCAAGATGAAAGGAAAAAAGCATGGGAAACTTAAAACAACGGAATATCACCAAGATTGGCAATGTGTTATAAAAACTCAAAATTTTGCGCGGACTTTAATGTGAGATGCTTTTAATAGTTTCCACAACGGAGCTTTGCCTACACATCTGGCAGAAAAACCCAAAGAGATTCTGGTCGTATGTAATCAGTGGCAAGACACAATCAGTGCCATCTCAGTATGATGGCATTGGTTATGTTACTGATCAAAGTGCCGCTAAAGCGGAGTCACGAAATGCGGTAAATATTACAAAATTTGGTCAATAACAGCAGCCGACTTGAGTAAGTTAGAAGTACATATCCTCGATGTAGAGGAGCAACTTAAACCACTTAATAAAGGCAACTTTTCCGGCCGAATTGTATACCAGTCAGGTCCCCTTACGAATATGGTGGTATATATTTACAAATCATCTACAACCACTAACTCGACAAAATGAATGGAAAGTTCGACACGTCACACCAACAGTCACGAAAGGAAACACGAGTAATTCCCTGAATTACTGGCCCATACCAGTAACGTCGATCTGCAGTAAGATTTGGAACATACACTGGGTTCGATCATTGTGAATTGTCTCGAAGAAAACGGCCTGTTGAGACATACTCACCACCGATTCAGTAAATATCGTTCTTGTGAGGCACACCTAGCTTTAATAGTAACGAGTGCTATCGACAACGGACTTTGAACTGGTTCTTTTCTTCATTTCCAGAAGGCTTCTGATACCATTTCTGAGAAACGGCTTGTAATCATTTTGCAAACCCATTGAATTTTGTCCTAGTTGTGCGACTGGATCCGTCATTTCCTGGCGGAAGGGTCACTGGGCGTACTAACTGACGGAAAGTCATCGAGTAAAACAGAAATGGCATTAGGGGTACGAAAGGGAAGGGTTATAAACCGTCTGCTGTCCCTAATCTGTATAAACGATTTAGAAGACAGTTTGAACAGCTTTGTCAGAGTGTTTGCACATTATTCTGCCGTTAACCCTCTAGTAAATTTGGCATAAGATCAAAACCAATCGCCAAATGCCAATTTATTTAGCCAAAAGTGACAGCTGACTCTAAACAATGCGCAGAGGTAGGTCATGCACATGAATACGGAAAGAAATTCTTCACGTACCGGATACGTAATAAATGGTCTGTAATAAATTCCCTAATAATCTTGCGTGATACCTCGTTTGCCAAACTATTTAGGATATGATAGGTGTCAGCACGTCGTATTATGGAGAAGATGTCTCTCTTCGGTGGTTGTTGTCTTAAATCATACGCTACGTCGTCATATGTCGGACAGTCATAGATGATATGTTCAGGTGTGCCGTCCCGACCTACACCAGTCACACGCTGGTGGAGCCCGTCTACCAAATCGACGTAAGTATATCGGATATGACCCATGCCCTGTAAGAAAGTGGAGCAGTCCTCTACTTGGCTCAAAGAAACCCATCTCTAATCTTTCCTTGTTATCAGTGAGCAGTTGAAATACCCTTCTCCCCGTTTCTTCATTTTCCCATGATTACTGCCATAGCTCCTCCCCCCTTCCTCTGGTAGCAAACTTGTCACCTAACTGTACCCCCATGATTTCCCTGGTCTTTCCTTTGGTTATCCAGTACCATGCTGCCTGCTCCCGTATATTGATGTCTAATGGATACAGCCACATTAACACCAACAACGCCCCCCCCCCGCCCCGCCCTCCCCAGGAGGAGTCCGATATGCCCAACAGAGCGTAACAGCATATTCCTCTGCACCTGTATCCTACTATTGATGTTGAAATACTATTGTGATAGAGTTTAATGAGATTGGGTTTCAGATGGAAACTTTTATGACCTATGTTGATAAGATTGTTTAAAACTTGTAGGGCTCATTGAGATATGGTGTCTATATCTGATGTACAATTATACTTTTCATCAATTACAACCCCTAGATATCTGGCCTCGCGGCGCCGAATAACTGGTGACTCTTTCATTCTAACAGTTGGATTTCTAATCAGGCTACCTTTCAGCAATAGATACGTGGATCTGTGTGGTACAATTCTTATTTTCGCTTCGTGGCACCATTCTAAAAGTTATGTTATTGTTTTTTCCACTTTCGGTTCTAGGTCTTCACGGCTATGGCCACCAACCAGCACGAGGTCGTCTGCGTAGGCTGTCACGTCTATTACGCCCTAGCTGAGATATAATTTCTCTAGCAGCGGTTCTATATTTACATTCCAAGAGAGTGTCCCCAGAACAGATTCATGGCCAACCCTTCGTGATGGTTTTACTTATTTTTCCGCTAGACGATGATAACCAAACTTCCCTGTCCTCTTAACAGCTCCTCAGAGAGCCAAAGCGGGGCCATGAGCACTCCTTCTCACACAAGGGGGAGAAGAGCGAGGGCCACCACAGGTTGTCGAATGCACCACTGATGTCCACCATGATGCCTACCACATACTTGCGTAGGGCTGAGCTGCAGACCTCAACCGCCAGGGCAGTTGCGTCAGACACTGATTGGCCCAACCAAAAGCTAAGCTGCCTGTTACTCATCCCGCACAGTATCCTGTGTATCGCCAGACTGTCAGCCAAAAACTTCTCTATTAATTTCCCCAGGATATCTAGGAGACATATCGGCCGGTAGAAATTGGCTTCCTTATGGTCCTTACCTTTTCCTTTCTTTATAACTACCAAATTTGCCCTTTTCCCAATTTTCGGAAATTTACCAAGCCTTAGGCATTCATTGAAGAGCCCAGTCAGATGTCCTATTAGCTGAGGGGCGAGGAGTTGTACAACCTCTGCTACTATGCCATCTGGCTTTGGAGCCTTCCCGCTTCTGAAACATTTAATATGCACTGCCACTTCTTCCTTCTAAAAGGGGTACACCATGGTGTTGTTGCTCTACTCTAAATGATGTTCCCTACAGTTACGGCATTGAATCTCATTGTCCTCATTCTCCTCATCATCTGGTAACAGAATCTGTAGAAGGACCTCGGCAGACTCCTGTCAGGACTCTGTCATTTGGTCGCCATCTCTGATTGCCGAGAGAACCTTGAGAGATCTTATTTTTTCTCTCTGACCAACTTATAGGGGCCTCCCCTATGGGCAGTGGCCAGTTGGTGCAGCACATACCTTTCCCAGCTTTTAACCCTAACCCCCTCAGTTCTTTCTGGAAGACCTTTTTGGCTGCCCTGTATTGCTGCAGCCAGAACTGTTTTTCTTGCCAGACGACACTTCGCTGTTAATACTTCCTCGCCTGTCTCACAGACTGGTGCATACGTTGTAGTTCGGCAGTCCATGGTGATGGGGAGGCCGCAATGCCTCTCCTCCTGGGTGGTACAGCAGCTTTCACCGCTCTAACTACAGACCCCACCATCTTTTCAGCATACCTATCAACGTCTACATCACCCTCAGGCAACGGATGAATGTCACACTCCAGAGCTAGGCATTACCAACATGTCTTATTGATGTTGTATTGGATCTCCCACCCCAGGTCCCAGTGGCACTCCTCGTCACTAAGGCTAAACACAATCAGATTATGGTCACTTGCTGTGACTTTATCTAGGACTCTCCAGTTAGATGTTACTGATGGCACTGGGTGTTGACAGGATGACATCTATGTTTTTTTTCAAATCCACCACCACCTCCATAGGTGTGAGGATTCCCTGGTCTGTTTGCCACAACGAGTTGAGAGGCCATGATTAACTCTTCAGCCTTCTCCCCATCTGCATTTCTAGTGCCGCTCTACCATTCATTGGCATTCATATCGGCGGTTACAATAATCTTTTGCCCTGCTATGCCGTGGTAACCCGAGTGAGATGATTCAAGCAGTCATCAAAATTACCTCTATATTGGAAGTACATGTTAATGATGTACACTAGTCCTACAGGTGATTGTAATTCCACGATGTTGCAGTGACTATTTGATAATTGTGCTATGGTAGCGACTCGTAAGGCCTTATTTGCTACAATTATATCTGCTTTCGGCTCCTCCCCAGTGTACATTACTTGCCAAGTGGCAGCCATATAGGAGATTTGTCTAGCTTGGGAGTATGGCTCCTACAAGCAGATTATATCCAGCCTCCATTCCTCCACTGCCCTTGGCACTTCCTGAATGACCTAGCGACTATTATCTGTCCAATCATTATTTCACTGGACATTATGGAAAGTAAGTATGTACGTTACAATCAGGTCAGGTCTTTTTCCAATCTAACGCAATGTGTCCGTTTGCTGGACGCACTGTATTTAAATCTCCTCCAAATCAAATCTTTCATCTCGTCTTTCAAAAACCTTTTCAATGGGGTCACGCAGGGCTCTGAAGTCAGTGGGGAGATTCATCGACTTGAGTTGTATCCTGTCTACAGACTCCATTGCCGAGAGGGTGACCTTTCTACCATATTTGTACCCTATGCATACGACGTGCATGTCAAGCTCTAAGTTTGGGTACACTCTTCTCGGGTCTGCTCCCATAGCTCTTTGTGCTGCCTGCAGCTGCATCGTGCTGGTAACAGTGCTTTCCTGTAGTATTTGTTATGAAAGTCCTTCTTGTACGGGCATGCCACTGTTTATTGTACTAACACGCGAGCTGTTGTCTAATACTGGGTTGCGTTGGATTGTGACTGGTCAGCCCACTGCCACTGGTCGCCCAACATATCTTTCCGCTTCCTCAGTTTGAGTAGGCCCCCAGTTGAGGGAGGAGGAGAAACCAATAGGTGCCTGAGCCACAGGCTCGGTCTGAATACATATATCAACCTTAGTTGTTCTCCGTTCTCTTGACTCTGATCAGGACTTAAAAAAGTACTTAAATTTGCAATCCCTGTCAGCATCCCTCCTCTTCTTACTCTGAGACTTTCTTTTCTTGTCTTCCTGGTCTCACTGACACCATCGGCCATAATTTATTCTGGAAATCAGGCACTGTTCCAACATTTTATATGTTGGGCAATTTCTACCACTTGCACCACATGTCTTTTTGTCCCTATGCGTGCATGGTATACAGACGCCTGGCTTATTGCAGTTTTTTCTCAAGTGGTCCTCAGCTCTGAACTTGGAGCATGCAGGCTTCCTACTACAGTATTTGTGTATATGATCCATGTCTCCGCAATTGTGGCAACAAGGTACCACGAGGTAATCTTAGACGCTTATGGCATGAAACCCTATGTAATCCTTTCCGAGAGCTGTCAGTTTCTTCCACAAAGCCCGGGAGACCTTCGTGACACGATGGACTACATCTGGGTCCCTAGGTTCTGTCCTCAATCTCAGCTTGTAATCTTTCATAAAGATATTTATGTCCATGTCATCTAAATTTTGTTGGTGCAGGTTTTCACATAAATCTACATTTGTTAGAGTTGTAGGGACATCATACAAAATAACGAGTGGGTTTCGTTTCTGGGGCGGCTCACATTTAACTGACGTGCGCAATTTTTTATTAGCTAATAATGTGTTTTTATCATTCTCTGTAGCAACATCAACTATGACTACATTTTTAGCTGCCTTAACTCTATTGACTTTAATTTTTTCTCTGGCCAGGTTTACTGTAGTGGCGAATATCTCCTGAACTTTCTTGACATCTTGGCTGGGCATTGTTCTTAAAAAGATCGCTGTGTCCGGTGGTTTGGAGACCTAGACCACGGTGTCCTCCATTGACTGGGCCTTTGGTCCCGCTTGTGCAGCCACGCCAGCCCACGTTTTGACAGGTTCTTTTCTTAGTCTTTCATTTTCCTCTTGTAGCTCCTGAAATCTGCCAGCTCATTTTTGATGGACTGCGTTCTGACTAATTTTACGTTTTTAATATTTTGATCCAGGAACTGAGTTTTCCTTATATGCCTATCCGTGATGCTATCCTCCGTCGCCTGACCCAGGCCATCTTGTGGCAAGGGAGGGGCTAGCATTGATATCCTTATGGGCGCACTAGAATCGCTTCCCTCTTCAGTATCCATCATTTCTTGGCAAGCGAAAAAGATTGGGAACCACTTCTCTTAACCTGGACCGACGGTCTCGCCCCTAGTCCGAGGACCCCTCAGCTGCCGGGTTCAATGCCTCGTTACCAGCACACTTGTCCCTTCAGTACTTGGTCACCGTCGATTTCACTCGTCCTGCATCGGCAAGTACAGCCCGCAGTCCGTAGAGGCGGACGCACCTCTCGCCCTTCGACCCCTACCGGTCTGAGCTTCCACCTTGCGGCCAACGACTCACTCCTACTCTGGTGGTGGGCTGGTCACGCAGTCGTTCGGCCTGTGTGGACCCGTTTAGCCTAACCCTGGCTGTGTTACCACCCCGTGGGCTTGGCAGAACACGCCTCGGAAGACAGAGGAGTGGCGAGGCACACTTGCCGACTTGGGGTAAGATTTCACGACAGCAAACCAAGCCACCAGCAGCTGAGACACATATGGTGGCACATCCCTGTGTTCTGGGGAGCAGCAGCGCCGGGCGGGCGCAGCACGCCGCAGCCAAGGCCAGCAACGTGCCGCACCCGCCACTCAGCCCAGAAATGACAGATGTTGTGTCCCTTTTCGCAGCTCCCTCTGCGCCATGCACCCTTTGCTTTCGCCTTGGGTTGGGAGACTCTTAACGTCGTCCAGGAAGTGAGGAACGGCAGCAGCCAGGCCGCAGGGTTCCGGAATCGTCGTTAGACTTACACTCATATCCTCGCCCAACTGCTGCTCTCTGCTCAGGAGAGACAGTAGGTGTGCCTCTCGTAACGCAGCTTCCCCTCCATCACGCACCCTTGGCTTTCGCCTCAGGTTGGGGGCGCTTAACGTTCCACCATGATGGCAGTTTTATATCCTTCCTTGATATCTCCTGAAATTTTGCTCTGCAGTATGGGACCATCTGCTGACTGAGTTGGTGGAAGACATCGTAAAAGTTCAATGAAGGGCAGTTAGTGTTGTACTGTCGCAAAATAGGGGACAGTGTCATGGATATGATCTACGAGTTGGGATGCCAGTAATTTGTACAAAGATGATTTTTCTTATGGCGAGAACTTCTCACAAAATTTCAGTGACCAACTTTCTCCTCTGAATATAAAAATATGTGTATGATGCAGCTGTTTGCAAAACCACAGAAATACACTAGGAAAAAGTAAAGAACGTTATAAAACTAAAATATATTTAATACAGATGAAGAGAAAGAAACAGGTAATTCTCAGAAGATGGACGTAGATGTTCTACATAATAATAAATGCAACACACCATTCATGTCTTACATTCTCTGCTGTGTAAGAGGCTGTAGACATCAGAACGTAGAGTAATAACTTTCACCAGAAATAACGGTTATTATCTTATCCCTAGGAGACGATAAAGGAATTCGCCAAATTATTGCCGGCCGATTTGGCCGACGGGTTCTAGGCGCTTAAGTCTGGAACCGCGTGACCGCTACTGTCGCAGGTTCGAATCCTGTCTCGGGCAAGGATGTGTGTGATGTTTTTAGGTTGATTAGGTTTAAGTAGTTATAAGTTGTAGGGGACTGATGACCTCAGATGTTAAGTCCCATAATGCTCAGAGTTATTTAAATCATTTTTGAGCCAAATTATGAACATCACAACTTGTGGAAACAGCATTCGAGATAGGTCGGTAACGTACAAGATGGGGCAGCCACCGACCCCTTGTCTGGTAGCACAGTGGTAGTCAGTTGTTTCTGAAAACGACGATGGAGATATTTCTTGGGAACTGGAACTTTTTTTTTCAAAAATGAACATGGACGGCATGTCGAGAACGTATGACACAAGAACGTCATCGTCAGGAACTTAGTTTCACGTTGTAACGGAGTTTGAGGCCCAGAGCAGTTTTCGTGGCACATCATCTACTTTCCATCGCTTTAATTGCTAGGTATGCCATGCTGTCGAGCTAGAAACTAGTGATCTCAGTATAAATGTGGTTACGATGAGACTCGATGAAGAATTTAGACTCCAAGATAGTTCAGCAGTTTATATAATGAGGCAAATAAAAGTGGTCCACAGAACGGAGTTCCAGGGTAAAAAGAAACATAGCAAGGAAATACATCACTACCCAGACTGTGGCAGATACCACGAGTGACCACCGTCCACCTCTTGGCACTTGTGGGTCCTGGTCATTCAGTTGCTGAAGGTGGACCGAAGCTGGACCGCTGGGATTGCTGCAGTCTTATGCCAAATGCTCTGCTGCAGTCCTTGAAGGCTATGAGGGTTGTTGTGACACACCCTAGACTTGAGAGCTCCCCACACAAAATGACTGCACAGTGACAGATCAGGTGAAATGGCTGGCCAGCTACGGTCGTGACCAGACTGATCTCCGCTAACAACTCTGACACACATGACTCCTAGAATTGGTTGGCTGTATGGGCAGCTGCTCCATCCTGTTGAAACTAACTGTAGGTGTTTACCTCCTCTGTTAGTGCTGCCTGAAATGATTTCAAAATGTTGGCAATGTAACGCCCCGAAGTGAGACCATGATGAAAGCAGATGGGGGAATAACGTGGCGTGCAGACACTGCACACCTAACCCCATCGTTGTGGAAAATGTGCGGATTGTGTAATGCTGTATTATTGTGTTACATACTGTGGTGCTGCGTCACAAGTGGCACGTGTTCTTCCAGCAGCACAACGCTCGATCACTCACTGAACATGTCACACAGCTCCAACCTTCCGCTGGTTATTCAGTTTCCTGGACAATGTACAAAACATAGAGGGGACACCACAAGCAAACGTAACCCAAAACAAGCCTTATCGTCTGTTGAGGGATCCTTATGGTGCAGGATGAAACAAAGCCCATTCGGTTTCCTCATCCACTACGTCGTCGCTGGAACGTGTGCTTCCAGCAAGACACCGCGACTGTACTCACTGCTTTCCACGCTCTGCTCTCACAAGTGTTCATTACTTCGGCTGGCGGTGACATACCCGACCAAGTCTGAGTACCGTGCTGTGCGAAATCACAACCTAAAATTGCACCAGGGTAATGTTGAAATGATACAGTAGTGTGCTGTATACATCCTGTCGATTCCGCTGAAGATTCTGCAACACGTTTACTTTCAGCAAGACAACGCGCTTTTACTAACATACTGTGTGAAACTGATTCTCCCTCCCACAAATTCCTAAGATTTTATGGCACAGAGATAGTAGATCAGTCTTTGGAATCAAATAGTCAGCACCTCTTAACATAAAATGTATACGTACTGATTGTGGATGAGACGGCAGGAACCTTACTGAGTATATCCGTAACCGACAGTCACATATCGTGGTTGCTGAGGTAAAACAGAAGTTAGTGTCCAGAGTGTTGTCCTGCCTCTGCTGGGTGAGTAGGAGACGGTGTTCCACAAGAACACCGCCCTTTCAGTCCCATTCTGTGATAAGTGGCACAAGTTGTTCTAAGGTTCATCAGTTCCCCTGGAAGTGACATACAACCTCACTTTTCACTCTCACGTTTTAGGGGAACCATAAAGGAAACAATCCCTGATGATTGATCAATGAATAATAAAGCATGGTCAATGACTCTTGGCAACAACGATATTCCTTTGCCATATTTACCGGATGTATATGACTGATTACATACCATTGTACGCACATTAATCTCTCTTACTTCGTCGTCGTCGTCGATGGTCCTGCTTGAGACGTGCAATAGTTTCAAGATAAATGTAGCACACCGTGCCTCGAATTCCGTTTCTGTAAATTTACAGAATGGAATTTCACAGAAACAACTTCGTCCCTCTGAACACTCCCGTTTGAATTCCACAACCACCGCTGTTACTTCTGCGTGTGCTCAATCCTTCTGATTTTGCTGCATACCCGCAGTCAAGTCGTCTTGACCAGGTCTCCAGCTTCTGCAGCAGAAGTCTAGATCTCCATCTGCGTGGATAGACTGCAAACAACATTTAAGTGCCTGTCAGAGGGTTCATCGAACCCCATTCACAATTGTCTGTTATTCCAATCCTGTATAGGGCATGGAAGACACGGCACACACCCAACACCATTACAGAGCCTCCACAAGCATGAACAGTCCCATGCTGACATGCAGAGTGCTCGGATTCATGAGGTTGCCTCTATACCCGTACACGTCCATCCACTCGATACAACTCTTACCTTTCATTTTCTTTGGTTGATAATACTAAGTTTATGACACTAATGAAGTCATTAGATGCGAGGTATTCTTCGGCTTCCTGGAGGACCCTGACAAAAAGACTTAAATTAAGGACGTTTTTAGCAACATACTGACTGAAACAAAATATCAGTACAACGAAAAACCGGACAATGTGGGATATTTCACTTTTTTATTCACTTGATAGCTAGTTTCGGACCAGGACCCATTTTCTTCCTTTTACAAGTTGCCACCCACTCAAGGAAGATGCGTTGCTTATAGCGATTACGAGGCAATAGAGCGACTGCTGTCAAGTACGTAGGTTGTTCTTGAACATTAGCCAGATTATCTGAAAAACAATTTGAACCAGAGGCTCTGTCTTGCAGTTCTGATCGGCACACATGAGAGGAGTCAGGCATCACATCTGGATAAAGAGGGAGGACATCCTGGCCACCAGTCGGCTTAATGAGAGTAACAGGAGAAAGACAGTAAGAGTTCGTAGGATAGGGTGACTTAAACGGAACAGACAAATGTAGAGGCGTCTCACTTTTTCTGTTGTTTAATCATTGCAACACCAGAAATCCCAACGACTTCCCCACGCCTGTATGTTTCTGGAAGATGCTAGGACACACACCAGTTATCTCAGCTTCCTTTTTCGCACCATCGATCCCACCAGTAGAGCAGGAGTCAGCACTACAGTATACAGCAACCAACAGACTCACTTCAGGGAGCGCTGTGTGAGGAGTAGATGTACCCAACTCCTCTCTGTCCTGTATACGACATCTCTTGTGTTGCACTGCGGACACAGCCAGTCTGCTAACAACAGTTTGACGACCCTGCAACGAAGATCAAACTGAAAAGTCAGGAGCAGGTAGATGTGCATTCATCTGTTGCTCCATTGCACATGGCCAAGATGTGGCAACAATCTCGTGGGCAGTAGAAACGAGATCAGCTAACGCCAATTTCGACGCTGTTCCAAGGAGGACTTCAACACAAATATCCTCCACTAGCATATTAGATCAGAGGCGGCCACTTTAGGTGAGGAGAAAGAACGTCGCTGCTTCCTCATTGTATGTTGTATGAATGCGGTTCTCACAAAACTGCAGGTGGGAAGGAGTGTTGTTCTTTACTACCATCTTCACTGAACGGATCCTACTGTAACTCTGTGAAGGATATTGAGTGGAGTAGCGTTCACGTCGTATACCCGTCACATCACTCTAAGAGACCAAAGTAAACTGTTGTTACACACGTGGACACGTAAACGGTGAGGGAAAGCTGTCCAGGTATGCACGTTCTGTGGTGAGGCAGTAAACTGGCGACCCTCCCACCTGGTGCTCGATGCGGAACTACCCCTGGACCACGGCTGCAGAAATATCATAGAAGAATCTATACCTTATGACGTCGTATTTGCAAATCAGATTTCTCTGGTCAGTGTGTTGCACTTTAACTGTTCACGAATTTCTGAGTGACTATTTACGCAACTTGTCTATAGAATGCTTTGGCAACAAATTTCTCTGAACATTATTCGACAGTAGTCATTCATTTGATGTTCACAGGGGGCGTTCATAGAAAATACCAACTTTGGAAAATGAGACAAGTCAATTCCCAGGTTTGGAGGTGTGGAGTGCAGTAGAGGGATACAGTTCCCATGTTTGGTCAGTAAATAGCTACAGGAGTATCCTTCTGTTGTACACTTTTCTTGTATGATTTGTACTTGCAGTTTTCACTTTTCTTTACAGTCGAGGAGTAGTTCTGTGTATTTTAGCGAGTTAGTAATTTGGATGGCATATTTCCATGAGGCAGTAGTTATGAGGATGAAAAGTGGTTGTTTGTCTCATACAATTGCCTGGCTTTTGGAATGGCTAGATTCAAGGTGTGTCTGGTTAGCATGGTTGAGGTGTGATGGTCAACACATTGGAGGAAATGGACAGGATGTCTGAACCCAGCAGCTCCTAATGTTTCCATAAGCAGTACATCTTCTTGTCAATATGAGTGGGGTTCACTTGGAACTTCTCCTTCATTGACTATGTTCTGCAACTTATCCACTACCTCAATAAGAACAAATTTGTCGCCTTTGCAGCTCTTAACCTTCTGACTATGTGAGTGTGTGAGTGTGTGTATGTACAGGGGCAGGGACTGGTGCCTGTACCACTAGTATAGACACAACACTACCGCCTGTTACTGCTCTCACCCAGCGCAATGTATTAATTTTCATCGCTACGGTAGTAATTGCATTATCACACAATGCGTAAATAGTTCTTTATTTCTTTCTTTGTCACTGTGTTGTGTTTCTATCGAAATGCTGATGGTACACCGCTTTACTGTCTGCTGTTCTCATCTGAGAGTGTGTACTTGCGTTTAGTTTTCTGAGCGAACGTGGAACGCCACATTCACGTTCGGGAGAAAGTAGAACAGGAAGTACGAGCTAGTCGCACAGAGAAAGAAATGAAAAAAATGTGAAGCTTCAGTCACAAACAAACACAGGAATAAATGCCAGTGTTCTACCAACTATTTAATTGACATTCAAATACTTATGTAACGATATGGCGCATAAAATCTTGTCCATTAGCGTAAATTCACTTGCTTTTCTTCAAGACCAGACCATGATTTCCATATGTCGTCAACCATATGTCTGCAACCCCTTGCACTCGTACTTAGACTAAATATATTCCCCAGCAGGGGAGACATGTTAATTGACAATCGATTGTTCGGTATTGGCGGATAAATGCAATACTGCAGTTCCTGTGTTGTTCATAAATACGATGGAATGTTTCCTCGGACATGCATGCGTCCGTATTTGCATGCATGCCCGAAAGGACATTACAGTGTACTTCTGAAGAACACAGGTAGAGCAGTATAGCACTGGCCAACGAAAAGCTCTCGTGCGAAACAAAAATATTGACCAATATTTTAGTCACACTCTTTAGTTTGTTTACGTCCGTAGGACATGTTTGAGTTGTGGTCTGAGGGAAAGTCTGTATAGTTCTTTGTCATCAGCAGGACTGGAAATTATGAACAATGTGTCGCAAATTGACTTGCGCACCATGATGTAACGTATGGATGCTAATATCTGTATGTAATGCTTTCAGGTGTACCTAGTGACGTAAGGAATTTCCGATACCTCCAACCATTCATTGCTTGCTTTTCCGATATTTTTTTGCACTACCTCACACTTCCTTCGGTTACCTACTTCACGATTCCTTGATATCTGAGGATGTGTCCTGTCAATCGATTCCTTCTATTAGTCGGACAGTGGCTCTATCGATTCCTATCAGTTCGATCCTGTGCCTCTTCATTATATATTCTATTTCGCCATCTTATCTTCAGAATTAGTCTGTATCACATTTCAGATTCTGCTACGATGGGAGCATGACACTTGTATTTTCTGCTTGCCATCATCCGCCCATAACACCAACGTATGGAGGGCGTGTGGGCTAATGTTGCAGGGCCAGACCTTCTGACACTCATCTGCACTGGTCCCCTCTAACTAAAGAACAGGCAGCCCCCCTCTTCGGGAACCACATGTTGGTCTGGCTGCTGTATAGACGCCCCTTCCACGTTGTTGCACCTGCAGTATGGCTGCCTGCATCACTGAGGCACGCAGGCCACCCCACTCCTGCATAGCCTTGCTGCTAAACAGTGGAGGTGGAGGTGGGACTAGACTATTGTAGCCTACGCTGTCCAATATTTTCCTTGCTTCATAAATGACATGAGGGTATCACAGGCTCTCTGTATTGTCCCTTGCACTGATAATCGCCGGGTAAGATTGTCTATACGTCTACTGAATCATTTTAGTCTTCTGAGTCTTTCTTCATATTCTTATGTAAAATTTATAAATTACGTATTTGTATCTCAAGGTATACAGATAAAACAGAATGAAGCAATTACCAGTGGCTGTAGATATTCCGTATGGAGCAAAATTATTTTAGATTCTTTATAGGTGTTTTGTATGATGGCCTTGTCGACACAGACAGTATGTAAGCGAGAAAATTTCGTATCATACATTTAGATGCGTCTGTGGATGAATTGTCGCATCAGAAATGAGCGATTTGTGTTGTGTAATGGTTTTAGACATAGGTAATTCACATAACCCCTGGAAAAGAAATGAGTTGGTGTCAGGGCCAGAACTCTAGCGGGCAGGGAACGCAGTACCGTCGTGGCACGGACGACGGATTCAACTTTTTGGGAGGTGCTGATTCTAAAGTGTGTAGCAGCTTCCGATTCGCCACTCTTGCATAACGATGGAAATTCTGAAGTTAGTTTTACAGTCTCTGTAATGCTTATCAATGTACTGGTAAGTGTTAGCTGCAGTCATGTGTCACCGCTGTAGTGATTTTGGGTTGGCCCGTACGGTGGGCCCCAAACTGTACGGTCTCGGTCCGTGTCGCTGGCCTCCCACGCCCTGCATTATAACGCCCACAGCCGCGCTGTCGCAACCGGGACTCAGTTTGGAGCACAGACAGGATTTCAGCTGACCGCAAACCGCTAGCCGCCTGCGGTCACAGCTGGGATATGACGCCAGCACTCTTGCCTGCTCTTCCCACACACACGCACGTAAGAAGCTGGAGTATTCCTGGTGCACATCCGCAGTGATCTCGTTATGCAAATATGCGTTCCTGCGTCAGTGGCTTCCCACTAAAGGATAAACATGTCCTTAAAAGGCAAGTGCGTCTATACTGTATGGAGACCTGTGTGTAGCACGTCCTGACACTTAACACTAGCTTTAAAATGGTTATGAATATTCCTAGCTAGGTTTGGAAAGTCATTTACCAGCTTCACTGACACATATGTGAAAATATGAAATATGCATTTGAGTATAATTAGTCCAGGACATTGTTCAGTTAAGCGAGTAGCAACAGTGTTTCTTGATCGCATCATACAATTGCACTCAGCAGAAGTAAATCTTATAAGATTGTTTTGAGAAACATTGTACTCAGAAAATGGAAGCATTATACAGGGTGATTCAAAAAGAATACCACAACTTTAAAAATGTGTATTTAATGAAAGAAAAATAATACAACCTTCTTTTAATCATCATTACAAAGAGTATTTAAAAAGTTTTTTTTTCACTCAAAAACAAGTTCAGAGATGTTCAATATGGCCCCCTCCAGACACTCGAGCAATATCAACCCGATATTCCAATTTGTTCCGCACTCTCTGTAGCATATCAGGTGTAACAGTTTGGATAGCTGCTGTTATTTCTAGTTTCAAATCATCAATGGTGGCTGGGAGAGGTGGCCGAAACACCATATCCTTAACATACCCCCATAAGAAAAAAATCGCAGGGGGTAAGATCAGGGCTTCTTGGAGGCCAGTGATGAAGTGCTCTGTCACGGGCTGCCTGGCGGCCGATGCATCGCCTCGGGTAGTTGACGTTCAGGTTTCATAACTAACCTTTTTCGTAGGACTCTCCATACAGTTGATTGTGGAATTTGCAGCTCTCTGCTAGCTCTGCGAGTCGTTTTTCCTGGGCTGCGAACAAATGCTTGCTGGATGCGTGCTACATTTTCATCACTCGTTCTCGGCCGTCCAGAACTTTTCCCTTTGCACAAACACCCATTCTCTGTAAACTGTTTATACCAACGTTTAATACACCACCTATCAGGAGGTTTAACACCATACTTCGTTCGAAATGCACGCTGAACAACTGTCGTCGATTCACTTCTGCCGTACTCAATAACACAAAACGCTTTCTGTTGAGCGGTCGCCATCTTAGCATCAACTGACGCTGACGCCTAGTCAACAGCGCCTCAAGCGAACAAATATACAACTAAATGAAACTTTATAGCTGCCTTAATTCGCCGACAGATAGTGCTTAGCTCTGCCTTTTGTCGTTGCAGACTTTTAAATTCCTAAAGTTGTGGTATTCTTTTTGAATCACCCGGTATTATTATAAAGATTTTTACTTGTTGCACCTTATCATATTCGCCATGTTTTGAAATTTCACAAAGGTTCCGAAAATTTCGTCAGTTTTATTTGTGTCCTTATCAAAATATCAAACCAGAACACACGAGGTTTTAACATATTCTACATCTGTTGACTCATCAGTGAGAACACTGAATTCAGTGTGTCTCAGTTTTCTTGGAAATTCGTTCTGCGTTGTTATAGCTCTCTCCTATCCCACTGCTTACGATCTGGAAACATTCAGTTCAACGCAGTTGAGTAGCATCTGAAATTTTAGAATCAGGGAAACAATTCTCGACTACGTCCTCCAGCTGATTTACTACAATCAAAAGAAGACTGTTCTGCCACGAATCCTGTCAAGTAAACATTGGATGATTGAACAGTGGAAACACGCTGTATGGAGTGACGTATCACGGTAAAGAATGTGGCGATCCGATGGCAGGGTGTGGGTATGGCGTATGCCCGGTGAACGTCATAGGCCGGCGTGAGTAGTGTCAACAGTAAAATTCGGAGGCAGTAGTGTTATGGTGCGGTCGTGTTTTTCATGAATGGGGCTTACACGTCTTCTTCTTCTGCCTGGTACTATCATAGCACAGGCCTACATTAATCTTTTAAGCACCTTCTTGCTTCCCAATGTTGAAGAGCAATTCGGGGATGGTGATCGCATCTTTCAACACGGTCGAGCACCTGTTCATAATGCACGGCCTTTGGCGGAGTGATTGGACTAAAAAATCATCTCTGTAACGGACAGGCCTGCACAGATTCCTGACCTAACGAGTGGTTCCTCCGTATCAATCCCTCCATGACCCAGGCGATGATAATAGGCCGCACCACGTGTTACAATATGTTTAAATGACGTTCAAGGCTTTATGTGCCGAGTTGGCGCATAAAATCATGCCCACTAGCGTACATTCAATTGCTTTTCTTCATGATCAGACCCAGCCTTCGATATGTCGTCAAGCATGTGTTTGCAACCCCTGGACTCGCACATCCACAGTGTATATTCTAATACGGGGAGACATTTCAACTGAAAGTCGCTTGTCCGGTGTCTGCCGACAAATACGTTGCTGCAGTGTGTATGTTGTTCAGAAATACGATGCTGTGATGTCCAGAACAACATTGCATTGTACTTCTGAAGAACACAGCAAGTGCAGTTTTATACTCTGGTCAAAGGAAAAAACTTTGACCAAAATTTTAGTCACACTCTTTACTTCATGTAGATCCTGTGTGACACGTCCGGGTTGTCTGAGGGAAAGTTTGTATAGTCCTTTGTAATCAACAGGCCTAGAAATCATTAACAAATTAACTTGCGCATGAGAATGTAACCTATAGATGCTAATAACTGTAAGTAATGCTTTTAGGTGTACTTGATGACATAAAGAATTTTTGATACCTCCAATCATTCAGTGCTTAGCTTTTCCGATGTTTATGTAATACCACACAATTCCTTCCGTTACGATTCCTTGATACTTGAGGATATATCCTACAAATCGATTCCTGCTATTAGTCAGATTGTACCAGTACTGATTTCTATCAGTTCGACCCAATACTTCTTCATTATGTACTCGATTTAGCCATCCTATCTTCAGCTTTGTTCTGTATATCACTTCAGATGCTGAATCGATGAGAGCATGACAGCTTTTTCTCCGCTTGCCAACGTATGGAGGGAATGTGGGCTAATGTTGCAGGGCCAGACCTTCTGCCAGTCACCTGGACTGGTCCCCTCTAACTAAGGAACAGGCTGCTGCCCCTCATGGGGAACCATATGTTGGTCTGGCTCCTGCATAGACGCCCCTTGCACGTTGTAGCATCTACAGTATGGCTGTTTGCATCACTGAGGCACATACACCACCCCACCTCTGTAAGGCCTTGTTGCTAAACAGTGGAGGTGGAGGTGGGATTGAAGTATTGTAGTCTACAGTGTGGAATATTTTTCTTGGTTCATAAAGGACATGAGGGTATCACAGGTTCTTTGTATTCTCCCTTAAACTGATAATGGCCAGGTAAGACTGACTGCTCTGACGTCTATATGTCTACTGAATCTTATATTTTTCAGATTATTATATAAAATTTTTTAATTTGGTGTTTGTATTTGAGGATATACAGTTAAAACTGAATGAAGCGATTGCCAGTGACTGTAGATATAAAACAGAGAGGAAATTGATTTTTGATTCTTTATAGGTGTTTTGTATGAAGCCCTTGGTGACACGTACAACATTTAAGCCTCCAACCATTTCACGCCACACATTTAGAAGCGTATGTGGAGTTTGTGGCGTAGCATAAATGTGTGCTTTGTGTTCTGCAATGGTTTCCGGCAAAGCTGGCGTACACGCAAGGTATTTCGCAATAACCCCACGAAAAGAAAACCTTGTGTGTCAGGCCCAAAGATGTAGGAAGCAGAGAACTCAACGCCGCCATGGCAAGGTCGACGGATTCGTCGTTTTGGGAGGTGCAGCTTCAAAAATGTGGAGCGGCTTTGGATTCTCTGCTCTTGCACAGCGATGGAAATTCTAAAGTTTATTTTACATTGCCTATAATGCTTATGACACTCACATCCCCGCTGTCAAAATTAGAAACAGTTTGAGCACAAACAGGATTTCAGCTCACGCAAATCGCTAACCGCCTGCGGTCACAGCTAGGATATGACGCCAGCACTTGTGGCCGCACTTCCCACACACACACGTAAGCATGTGGAGTATTCTTGGCGCACATCCGCAGTGATCTCGTTACGCAAATAAGACATAACATGTCCTTAAATGGCAAGTGCATCGATACTGTGTGGAGACCTGTCTGTGGTGGACTAGTGTGCTGTTCTCGCCCACGTGATTTACGCAAACTGAAATGTAATGTGTAATGGTTACTCACAACTGTCGATAGCCACCAAGGCCATGTGTCACAAGCTCCTAATACTATTTAATAGTTTATGCCTAAAATACATTTTCACATCGACCTCCCAATAGAGAATCTATAGTTTTTAAAAGGTTCAAGGAAATTTTGATCCTCATGTCAGACAGGTACCCCACTAACACAATCACGTAAAGCCCTATTTGGGAAGTAAGATCCGATCAGGTGTAAAATGGGAAGCACAGATAAAATCTGATGATGCTTTGCACGGATGTGATTGGCAGTGAGTCTAGTATGGTAATCGATCGCGTCATGTCAATCTTTCCAGTTCTGACCGCACAATGAGCATGTAAAGATGACTCGAAAATAGTGTGTGCCGTCAAGTACGTGTGCGTGCCCTGTATTTCGCCTGATTTCATGCAACCCTGCCTAACGTACCTGTCGTGCGTTTCCTTCTGCTGTGGCAACGAAGACACTCCAGCAGCGTTTTGGATGGCCAGTTTTGATTGATCCGGGACTTGATTCCCTCTGAGTTTTTATCTCTGCTCATATGACCTGCTCGCTTTCAGGACACCCTCTTGCAGAGAGAGAGCTGCAGACCAGCTCAGAGAACTGGCGGGCAGCACAGGTGGCTGCTTTCTGTGACAAGGATGTCGGAAAGTTGGTACAACGCAACGACAAATATCTAAGTCGGGGTGCCGAGTGTGTAGAGAAGTATCGCGATCGCGTAGCTAACTGTTACAAACAAAACACTTTATAATATCACTGTGGTTTCCATTTCGCGGCCGATCGCACCCTACTCTCCGAATAGCCGTTGTAAATGGTGGTGACTCCAGTCTACCCTCGATATGTTTGCGACAGTGCATATTAAAGTCGGTGATAGGCATAAAATATTGCCCGAAAATCCACTAAATGCTTTTTCCGAAATTTATTTCAAGGAATTGGTTCCGGAGATAACGTCTGCGAAAACATTTAGTGACCATTCAGTAACAAATAATTCTGAGCACACTGGGAGCATCATGACACACGGATTGTTGCAGCTAGACTGAACAACTTAACTTCCAAATTCACTGAGAATCAAAGAAAAATATATCTATTAAAAAAAAGGAGACAAACGTTAGCTTCATGACTTCATAAGCTTTCAAAGCTGTGCAGGCTTAGACCGGTTTTCATTTCAATTTAAAAGAAAAGTAGTATCGACAGCATTCGAGAGATTTATAACAACAGATGAGTATGACACAAAACTGCTCTCCCATGGCGCACAAAACAGGTCACTTTCGAAGAAGAAACAACAGGAAACGTTGTGAAATTTAAAACAATACAGTATCTCCAAGACTGGCGATGTTTTATAGAAACTCAAAATTTAGAGTAGGCTTCAGTGTGAGAAGCTTTTAATATCTCCCACAATAGAATCATTGTCTCTACATCTGGCATCAAACCATGAGAGATTCTGGTCGTATGTAAAGTACGCCAGTGGCAAGAGACAGTCAGTACCACTCTGCACGATGACAGTGGTAATGTTACTAATCAAAGTGCCGCTAAGGCGGAGTCACTAAACACGGTTTTCCGAAAGTCCTTCACCAATTAAGACGGAGTAAATATTACAGAATTCGAGTCAGCAACAGCTGCCAACATGAGTAAATTAGCAGTAGATACTGTCGATGTAGAGAAGCAACTGAAACTACCTAACAAGGGCATTTTTTCCGATTCAAGTTTTATACCTGGCTCGACAAAATGTCTGCACCCAAGGATTGAAAAGTTCCACATGTGACACCTACAGTGAAGAAAGGAAACAGAAGAAATTCACCGAATTACGAACCACTACGAGTAACATCGATTTTCAGTATGACCTATAACATCCACTGTGTTCGAACATTACGATCTCGAAGAAAACGATATATCGACACTTACTCTGGACCGATTCAGAACATATCGTTCCTATGAAACACAACCAGCTTTTCACTCAGTCAAAGTAATGAGAGCTATCTACAAGCAATCTTAAACGGATTAATTTCCAGATTTCTGGGAGGCTTTTGATACCGTTCTTCACAAACTGCTTGCAGTCACATAACGTGTCTATGGAGTATCGTCAATAGACCAACATCGACAGACGGATCAGGATTCCTCAGCCGCAGGCAGCACAATATCAGAGACATGAACTGTGGATTGAGTGAACACGGAATACCGAACAAATGGGTTAATTCGTATTTCTTAACAACAAAGACAAATCTAACATTATTGATCATAATTACTTCTTAGAGCGGTAATAAACAATTGAGGAGACACACAAGGTCAAGAATACTATGAATCTTTCATTGACTTCTGTAGGCGCATGGAGTGAAAATGTAAGGGAGGAGGGTATAGAAGGATGGATCGGGGGCAGGTTATAAAATGGCTAATAAAATGAAGAAGCTATTATAGTGGAGGGGGGACAAAATGGTTACAAATAAAGGAATAAGAATAAAAATGTGAAGTGACTGACTTTTTTAAAATTATGATACACCTATGGTAAATGGGCACTTTTAAATGTTAAAGCTAGGACCAAATATAGCATATGTTAGGTCATTGTGTGGGAATGATGTGTCCAAAGTGAAGGTATGCCTTGAGTGTGTATCGATATATTCTGTGTGGATTCATGTATCATATTATTTTATGTGTTAAATAGTTGTGATACTAAAATTTATTGCATAAATTTAATGAAATAAAAGATTTTATTGAGACTTAGTTTGTCCTTTGGTTATTGACAGAAGGTCGGGGTGAGGTATATTGATTCCTCATGAAAGTAGTATATCTCAGAGGGAGGAAAGGGTACTTCAAACAACATCATTGACTAGCTGGACCGCTATATTTAAGGATGCAGCGGATGTTATCGACAGGTTTGTTATAGTATATGTTTATGAGCAGGCAACTTCATGGTATACAGAGATAAACAGGTACTGCAAAGATGTAACAACTACCAAAGAAAATAAATTGCTCCTAACCTTTCATATCCTACAGGACACTGAGTCCAAAGATTTTAAAAAAGTCACCTGCTTGTAAGAGGAATTTCTTTGACCAAGACAATTTGACACTTAGCCAACTGTCATTCAGTCAAGATGGTGTACTCAGTAATGAAGCAAAGCAGTAGACTCTGCCAGAACCATCGACTCTGTGTCTAATAGCGCATTATAATTCGACAGTATGCCATCTTAGGAAATTTACAACACTTGTAAGTAAGCATTACAAATATAGATTCTTATATGGTCATGTCATTTGTTACGTATTTCACTGTTATTGTCTAACCTACTTTCAGAAGACACTTGATAATGGCAGTTTGAAGCCGATATCATGATTGAGGAAGTGTAAATGTAACACTATAAATAAACAACAGTCTAATGGCGATACTGACTTTAAAGAAAAAAAGATTAATGGGTACATCATTTAGCCTAACGTAGAAATGGTGAAGAGCATGCCGCATGTCCTTTTGTGCCGTCACAACATTGCGCTCGTCGGTCTTGAGCGATGTGATACACGCATGAGGAAGTCGAGTCTGATGCCGAATCAGATGATACAGAGGAGTCAGTTGGTCCACAACCCAGCGGACGTGGTTTGGAACGCCACCTCAACCCTCCCACTTGACGCCGCTTCACTCCTAATAATCGCGCCTTTACACGCCTGACGTCTGCAATACGTAGCAGAGCCTGATGCGCACTTTCTTAAAGGCCACATAAGAAAGAGATGTAAAATTCTTGCGTGCTCCAAAATTTCCGCGCTCTATCAGCGCACAGTCTTATCAACGTTTGTCAGAACCTCGGGTTTGCCCTCCGAACTCAGCATTCCAAAATGGAGGCTTATCACGCAGCTGACCAGATACTATGGTACAACACTTCTGGGTTCACCTTAATATGGTAAGGATATCCATTTGCGCCTTATTCAACACCCAACTGAATCAAAAAATTTACACTGACAGTCGTGTGTGACGTAATGTGACAGTCAGTACACTGTGGTCCGTGAAGTCGGCGGGGATGACATCGATAGCCAAAGTCCTTTCACACGTCTGGTCAGACTAAATATGTGACACCTGTTGCTAGAAGAAACAGTAAAATAAGTAAAACTGACAGAAGTCGGATATTTACAGACGCAAACAATGGAAAATTTAACTACTGAAACTTCCTGGCGGATTAAAACTGTGCCGGACCGAGACTCGAACTCGGTCCCGAGTTAGAGTCTCGGTCCGGCACACAGTTTTAATCTGCCAGGAAGTTTCATACCAGCATACACTCCGCTGCACAGTGAAAATCTCATTCTGGAATTTAACTACTACCGACAGAAATAAAAATTAGGAAACTGGTCTACAGGACGCAACACACAGTTAGAACATCCACCTGTCAAAATAGTGTCCAAACATTTGTGTAACAAATGAATCACCTGTTCCTTAAAAAATTCGGATAGATCTAGAGTGCATCACGTATAAAGGAGAATGGTCACATGAAGAAAAGTTCATCTTATCCATTTACCATTATCAAGGATTTCAATTCCTTCGATGGAAATGTCCTCCCCAAAAAAACATATAGTACACACGGGAGCCACATTAAGCACATGCAAAAAAAGAGACAGAAAAATTTACGTCAAGAAGCTAGCCGCAAATCCGATACAACCTTATCAATATTCAGAGGAAGAAGCGTATGAGCCAGCACACTTTAACAAACAAGAAGCTAAATTCGATCTCATGGCTGACTTAATTACTCGTACGTGACCAGATTGTGTCAGGGTCCATTTCCGATTCCGCTGACGCGTCCACGTTAGACCGAGCGGCTAGCCGGGCGGGCTTATCATCACTTACTCAGCACCGATTCAGTCAGTTAATATCGCTCCTCTGAAACACTACCAGCTCGTCACTCACTCAAAAGTAATGAGTGCTATCGATAAGGTACCTTAAACGTTTCCTTTCCACATTTATGGACGGCTTTTGATACCGTTGCTCACAAAAGACGTAGTCACATTGCGTGCCTATGGAGTATCGTCCCAGTTGTTCGTCTGTAATCGCGTATCCCTGTCGGACACGACACAGTTCGTAATAACTGCCGGAAAGTCAACATAAGCTCAAAACCAGTTCGTTTTGTAGCAGCGAGATGTAGAGGAAGGAGTGTCACGCATATGATCTGCGGGTTTGTGGTGGCAATAATTCAGACAAAGATGTTTTTCGTTGCGTCGAGACAAATTCAGTCAAAAACTTTCTCCTGCGAATATAAAAATAATTTGTGGATGTCCATCTACATAGCGAGGAACGATAATCGTAATAAAGTACAAGAAATCGGAGGTAGCATTTCATTTCGAGAGCGGAAGTGTACAGAAATAGGCTGGAGGTGGTTCGACAGACCCTCTGCCAGGCACTTTAAAGCCAATTACGGAGTGGCCATGTACATGTGTTGTCCGCCTACACACTATATCTGGTCAACACTTGTTTGTGGTACAGGCTGGTATGTCCTTTGCACTTCTGTACAGCCACTTCCGTGATATCCATTTCAGCCTTCTTACGGTAGTCGAGCGTTGGTCCCCCTCTGCAGTTTCAACCTCCAGTAATTCCCTCATTAGAAACTCTACAATTCCTTGAAGTCTCAGTGTGACCTCTCAACCCAACCAATCTTTTAAGGAAGTTACCGCTTAAGTTTCCGTTTTTCCCATGTCAGTGTAGTACTTCCACATTAGTTACTCGATCTACGCATTAAATATTCATCAGTATTTTGTAGCGCCACTTTTTAAAAGCTTCTGTTCCCTTCTTGCCTATGCTGCTGTTCAACATAAGACAAATAGCTTCAGGAGAAGTTCGTAAGATTTCTATTTACATTCAATGGTAGTATATTCCTCTTTTTCAGATACGCTTTTCTGCTCTTCAAAATCTGGTTTCCTGCTATTAATTTTTTTATTTTGTCGCCCTTTGTTTCGTCCATCTTCAGTTATTCTGTTGCCCATAGAGCAAAGCTCATGCCTACATAATTTCGTAAATTAATTCCTTCAGCAGTGCCTCATTTAATTTCATTACATTCCATTATCACTGTTTTACTTTGGTAGAAAATCATGAACAACCGGTTATCAAGATATCATCCATTCAGTTCTATTCCTGTCCCATGAGTTTCAGCGTCGCTGGCGGAACTGTGTCATGCAGAATGCTTAAGGGTTTTGCTTCTCGCCCCAGAACTTTCATTTCCTCACAAAACTTCTCTTCCTGTTCCTTTACCGTACGGTAGCGTTCTCGCTTCCCACGCCCGCGTTTCCGGGTTCGATTCCCGGCGGGGTTAGAGATTTTCTCTGCCTCGTGATGACTGGGTGTTGTGTGATGTCCTTAGGTTAGTTAGGTTTAAGTAGTTCTAAGTTCTAGGGGACTGATGACCATAGATGTTAAGTCCCACAATGTTCAGAGCCATTTGAACCCGTTGTTCCTCTACTTGTTGCTTAGTAAACAGATAGTTCGACGTGGACATAGTCTGCAACTCTCCATTTCAGTAGTGTTTCTGGTTTGATGTGGCATTCCAAATGACCCCTGCATGATCTGTAGGATTAGGATCTGTTTGCTTAGTTAACCATTCAAGGCGCGATAGAGTGCTTCAAGATTAGTAAAAGCAGAAGCTTTTGTGAACAGACCTTGAAGATGTCGCTGTCCATAGCACACTCGTCATGAATTGGTAGGATGAAGGACAACAATTGGTCACCAAGAATGTTGTAATAAACGACCTGATTTATATTCGTGATATTCATGGTACATTATCATAACATTACGGGAGCGTCTGTAACACACTGCACTCTCCTCCCTCCCTCCCCCCCTCCCCCCCTCCCACACACACACTCCAGTCAGCCTCTGGACAGTTCCTGTGCTGTTTGGCTCACTGGAGACGTGCAGCAGTATGTGCCACTGTGGGCGATGGCCTTCTTACAGGTACCGACCTCCACATCTCCTCTGTGTGCAGCTATTATAGAAAATGTTCGCTTGGAAACTGGTTGACATGGTCCTCGATTGACTGGCAGAGAACTGTTGTACTTAGAATCAAAGGAGACACCTCCAACGTATTCCACTCTTCTAAATTTCTCACTACCATACCCTGCAAAGGTAGCCATCTTGTCTATGATGGATGCAACAATTTATGAATTTTGATATCTAAAAACTTTTTGAATTCATGCAGTTGCTCCTGTCACCTAACACTTGTTTTAAAATGTTTATGAATGTTCCTAGCTAGGTCGCCCAATCTCTGGGAAAACATTTACAAGCTTCACCAGCACATTTGCGAAGAGAGTAAAATATGAATCAGGAAATAATTAGTTCAGGAAGTTTTTCAATTAACCGAGTAGCAGCAGCGATTCTTGGACGCTTCATATAATTAAAGTCAGCAGAAGCAAATCTTATAACATTGTTTTCAGGAAAGTTGTACTAAAAAGTGAAAGAATTAGATTAGAATAAAACGTTTTACTTGTTGCACCTTATCATATTCACCGTGCCTAGAGATTTCACAAAGGTTCCAAAATTTACGTTCAACTTTATTTGTGTCCTCGTAAAATTTTTGAGAGCAGATAGTAAAACCTGGGTGTTCACTCTTGTCTTTCTGCAGTCTACTTCCATAATGTAAGCATTACGGCCTGCAATTGTAGTAATATTTTAATATACTAGCTTATCTTGAGTTACTTAAGTACACCAGTCCACATGTTTAATTTCATTACTCATCCGACACTGGCGTGATTTCATTCCTAATTAAAAATGTTCTTTCTTACGGATTACATGAACGGCTCCTGCAGTTGTTCAAAAATGAGATCTGAGTTTTGTCAAACCAATCGTTCTCCATCGAGCGACTACCGACCAGAGACCTGAAAATTACATTTCCTGAAATTCAGTCTGTCTACATCCTCTGTTTTGCTCTTCCAAACACCAATATGAGACCACCATCTTCATTCTGGTAGCGAAATTCTGAAATCAGTTCAGCTGCTCCTCTGCAATTAATAATGGAATTCCCATTGCACTCGTAATTTTACCGCCCTTCCTTTTAATTTCACCGAAGGCTGTTTCGACTTTTCTATTCCTGAGTCACTCCTTCCGACAATTATTTATCTCTTTTTCGATTTCTTCACATTTCATGCAGCCATTCCACTTTAGCTTTCATGCATTTCCTGTTTATTTCATTCATAAATGACTTGTATTACCTTATTCCTGTTTTGCCTGCACGTTTTTAAACTTGCTCCTTTCGTCAGCCAGCGGAAGTATTCCTTCTGTTAACTTCTCTCTGTTTCCACTCAATTACCTTCCTTTTAGCTATGTTTCTCTTTCCAAATTGTGTAGTCCCTCGTTTTATAAATGTCCATTCCTCTTCAACTGAATTTCCTTCTGAGCTATTCATCGGCGCTGTTATTATAGCCTCAGATATCTTCAACCATATATCTTTATTCATGAGCATTTCTGTATCCGAGTTCATAGCGCATTATTTCTTCCTGCCAGATTGTTAAACTTCAGTCTACTCTTCGTCGTTACTAAATTGAGATCTGAGTCCACATGAGCTTCTGCATGTACCTGATTCTAGTACTGGATTCCATATCTCTTTTGATTTCGGAATCTCTGCCTGACCATGATGTCATCTAACTGGACTTTTCCCATATTTCCCAGTCTTTTGCTAGTACAGGCCTACCCCTACCACTCGTAAATACTGAACAGAGCCTTCACTATTATTACCTGAAATCTACTGAAGAACTCTATTAGTCTTTGTCCTCTCTCATTGTTACTGCCAAGCCCATATTGTCCTTTAACATTTTCTTCTACTCCCTCCCCTACAACCGAATTCCAGTTCCTCATGACTATTTTGTTTCCCCTCCCATTTCATACTGAATTACCGGTTCAGTACCCTCATATATGTGCTACATATCTTCATCTTCCGCTTGAAACATTGGCAAGTATACCTGAACTATCGTTGTAGGTGTTGGTTTGCTGTCGATTCTGATGAGGAAAACCAATATTTTATGTACACTCTTTGGTTTGTTGACGTCTGTAGGACACCTTTGGTTGAGGTCTGAGGTAAAGTTTGTATAGTTGTTTGTAATCAGCAGGACTGTAAATCATGAACGATCTATTCCAAATTGCACTGCGTATTGGGATTAAATATATGGATGCTACTATCTAGAAGTAATGGTTCAAATTGTAGCTAATGACGTAAAGAATTCCTGATAACTCCAACCATTCAGTGTTTAGCGTCTTCCCTTTTTATGTACCACGCACTTTGTTCCACTACCTGATTCACTATTCCTTGATACTTCAGGTCATGTACTGTCAATCGGTTCCTTCTATATGTTTCATCACTTCGATTCAGCACCTGTTCAGTAAATACTCGATGTACCCATCTTCAGCGTTATTCACCATAGGCTGCTGCCCCTCTTGGGAACCCCATGTTGGTCAGGCTCCTTTATAGACGCCTCTTCCATGTTGTTGCATCTACACTGCATCACTGAGGTAATCACGCCACCCCACGGCGGTCTTTTCGCTACACAATGCAGGAGGAGGCGGGATTGGACTAATTTAGTTTACAACGTTGAATATTTTACTTAGTGCACAAAGGACATTGGGGTACAACCGTTTCTCAGGCTCTCCCTTGCAGTGATAATCTCCAGGTAAGATTTGCTACTCTGATATCTATATGTCTACTTAAACCCCTTACTCTTTTGCATTTTGTTGTTATATAAATTTGTCAAATTATGTATATGTATTTGTAGATGTAGAGTTCAAACTTAATGAAGTGGTTACCAATAGGTGTAGCTATTCGAAAGAGAGCAAATTTATTTTAGATTGTTTATAGGTATTTTCCATGAAGCCCATGATGACACATGTAACATGTAAGCGACAAACCATGTCACGCCATACAATTAGGAGTGTGTGTAAAGTAACCGACGCTTCCGAAATGGGCGAATAGATTTCGGCGAATGTGGCATATACACAAGGTATTTCGCATAACCCCACGAAAAGAAATCCTTGGGTGTCAGGCGCAAAGGCCTAGGTGGCAGAGAACGCACTGCCGCTATGGCAAGGACGACGGATTCAACGTTTTGGGGGGTGCTGATTCAAAAGTGTGCAGTGCCTACCGATTCACTACTCTTCCACAACGATGAAAATTCTGATTTTTCGTTTTCTGTACTGCTTATCCACGGATGGGTAAGAGTCGCCTGCAGTAACGTATCACCACTGCAGTGAGTTTGGGTTTGTCCGTGCGCCGGGCCCCCTACTGTGTGGACTCGGCCCGTGTCCCCCGCTGGCCTCCCTCGCCCTGTGTTGTTGTGAGGCCCACAGCCGGGCTGTCGGAAGCGCGAAGCGGCTCAGACCGCAAACGGGATGTTAGCTGCCCACTGACCGCTAACCGCATGCAATCGCAGTGAAGACATGACGCACTTCCCACACACACACACACACACACGTAAACGCGTCGAGTATTCCTGGCGCACATCCGTAATGGTCCAAATACGCAAATACTACTTGGGGGCGAGAAATCGCGATCCTGCGTTAGTAGCTTCCCGCAGATCGAGAGATTTATACCAAATATATTAATAAGCGACGGTACTAATCTCCTATTGCGCACAGATCAGGTCACTATTCAAGAAGAAAGGAAAAAAGCATGGGAAACTTAAAACAACGGAATATCACCAAGATTGGCAATGTGTTATAAAAACTCAAAATTTTGCGCGGACTTTAATGCGAGATGCTTTTAATAGCTTCCACAACGGAGCTTTGCCAACACATCTGGTGAAAAACCCAAAGAGATTCTGGTCGTATGTAAAGAACATCAGAGGCAAGACACAATCAGTGCCATCCCAGTATGATGACAGTAGTTATGTTACTGGTCAAAGTGCCGCTAAAGCGGAGTCACGAAATGCGGTAAATATTACAAAATTCGGTCAATAACAGCAGCCGACTTCAGTAAGTTAGAAGTAGATATCCTCGATGTAGAGGAGCAACTTAAACCACTTAATAAAGGCAACTTTTCCGGCCGAATTGTATACCAGTCACGACCCCTTACGCGTATGGTGGTATATATTTAGAAATCATCTACAACCACTAACTCGACAAAGTATCAGCCCCTAATGAATGGAAAGTTCGACACGTCACACCAACAGTCACGAAAGCAAACAGGAGTAATTCCCTGAATTATTGTCCCATACCAGCAACGTCGATCTGCAGTAGGATTTGGAACATACACTGGGTTCGACCTTTATGAATTGTCTCGAAGAAAACTGTCTATTGAGACATACTCACCACCGATTCAGTAAAATAATCGTTCTTCTGAGGCACACCTAGCTTTCATAGTAGCGAGTGCTATCGACAACGGACTTTGAACTGGTTCTTTTCTTGATTTCCAGAAGGCTTTTGATACCATTTCTCAGAAACGGCGTGTAATCATTTTGCAAATCCGTTGAATTTTCTCCTAGTTGTGCGACTGTATCTGTCATTTCCTGGCGGAAGGGTCACTGGGCGTACTAACTGATGGAAAGTCATCGAGTAAAACAGAAATGGAATTAGGGGTACGAAAGGGAAGGGTTATAAACCGTCTGCCGTCCCTAATCTGTATAAACGATTCAGGAGACAATTTGAACAGCTTTGTCAGAGTTTTTGCACATTATTCTGCCGTTAACCCTCTAGTAAAGTTGGCATAAGATCAAAACCAATCGCCAAATGCCAATTTATTTAGCCAAAAGTAACAACTGACTCTAAACAATGCACAGAGGTAGGTCATGCACATGAATACGAAAAGAAATCCTTCACGTACCGGATACGTAATAAATCACACAAATATAAAAACTGTCAGTTCCACTAAATACCTAGGAATTACAGTTACGAACTATTCGAATTTCAACGATGTTACAGAAAATGTTGTCGGGAAAGGAACCAAAGACTGCGTTTCGCTGGAGTCCTTAATCTTGTTAGTATTGTTAGTTCATCTACATTCTAACTTATATTTCTAATACCCAGTGTCAAATTGGAAGTGCTGTTACTGGTGATGAGATTTGATACACCTGCCTGCCTGATCCTGGAGCGCGGCCATTCCGCGTCCGGCGGTGTTGGGTAGGTGCCCCTCAGCCTTTGTTGGTTTGTTTATTGACTATTTTGGTCCCTAATAAATTCCCTCATAATCTTGCGTGATGCCTCGTTTGACAAACTATTTAGGATATGATAGGTGTCAGCACGTCGTATTATGGAGAAGATGTCACCTAACTGTACCCCCATGACTTCCCTGGTCTTTTTGATCATTCCTTTGTTTATCCAGTACCATGCTGCCTGCTCCTGTATATTGATCTCTAATGGATACAGCCCCATTAACACCAACAACGCCCCCCCCCCCCTCCCCAGGAGGAGTTCGATATGCCCCAACAGAGCGTAACAGCATTTCCTCTGCACCCTTCTCACGGTCATGGCAGGCCTCATGAGCCTGTGTGCCCAGACCCCACACCTGTATCCTACTATTGATGTTGAAATACTATTGTGATAGAGTTTAGTGAGATTGGGTTTCAGATAGAATCTTTTATGACCTATGTTGATGAGATTGTTTAAAACTTGTAGGGCTCATTGAGATATGGTGTCTATATCTGATGTATAATTCCACTTTTCATCAATTACAACCCCTAGATATCTGGCCTCGCGGCGCCGAAGAACTGGTGATTCTTTCACTCTAACGGTTGGATTTCTAATCAGGCTACCTTTCAGCAATAGAAATGTGGATCTGTGTGGTACAATACTTATTTTCACTTCGTGGCACCATTCTAAAAGTAATGTTATTGTTTTTTCCACTTTCGGTTCTAGGTCTTCACAGCTATGGCCACCAACCAGCTGGAGGTCATCTGCATAGGCTGTCACGTCTAGTACGTCCTAGCTGAGATATAATTTCTCTAGCAGCGGTTCTATATTTACGTTCCAAGAGAGTGTCCCCAGAACAGATCCATGGGCAACCCTTCGTGATGGTTTTACTTATTTTCCCGCTAGGCGATGATAACCAAACCTCCCTGTCCTCTTAACAGCTCCTCAGAGAGCCACAGTGGGGCCCTGAGCACTCCTTCTCACACAAGGGGGAGAAGAGCGAAGGCCACCACAGGTTGTCAAAAAATGGCTCTGAGCACTTTGGGACTCAACTGCTGTGGTTATCAGTCCCCTAGAACTTATAACTACTTAAACCTAACTAACCTAAGGACATCACACACATCCATGCCCGAGGCAGGATTCGAACCTGCGACCGTAGCAGTCGCACGGTTCCGGACTGCGCGCCTAGAACCGCGAGATCACCGCGGCCGGCACAGGTTGTCGAAGGCGCCACTGATGTCCACCAAGATGCCTGTCACAAACTTGCGTGGGGCTGAGCTGCAGACCTCAACCGCCAGGGCAGTTGCGTCAGACACTTATTGCCCCAGCCAAAAGCTAAACTGCCTGTTACTCATCCCGCGCAGTATCCTGTGTATCGCCAGACTGTCAGCCAAAAATTCTCTATTAATTTCCCCAGGATATCTAGGAGACATATCGGCCTGTAGGAATTGGCTTCCTTATGGTCCTTATCGTTTCCTTTCTTTATAATTACCAAATTTGCCCTTTTCCCAATTTTCGGAAATTTACCAAGCCTTAGGCATTCATTGAAGAGCCCTGTCAGAGGTCCTAATAGCTGAGGGGGGGAGGAATTGTACAACCTCTGCTACTATGCCATCTGGCTTTGGAGCCTTCCCTCTTCTGAAAGATTTAGTTTGTACTGCCACTTCTTCCTTCTAAAAGGGATACACTATGGTGTTGTTACTCTACTCTACATGATGTTCCCTACAGAAATGGCATTGAATCTCATTGTCCTCATTCTCCTCATCATCTGGTAACAGAATCTGTAGAACGACCTCGGCAGACTCCTGCCAGGACTCTGTCATTTGGTCGCCATCTCTGATTGTCGAGAGAACCTTGAGAGATCTTATTTTTTCTCTCTGACCAACTTATAGGGACCTCCCCTACGGGCAGTGGCCAGTTGGTGCAGCACATATCTTTCCCAGCTTTTAACCCTAACCCCCTCAGTTCTTTATGGAAGACCTTTCTGGCTGCTCTGTATTGCTGCAGCCAGAACTGTTTTTCTTGCCAGACGACACTTCGCTGGTAATACTTCCTCGCCTGTCTCACAGACTGGCGCATACGTTGTAGTTCGGCAGTCCATGGTGATGGGGAGGCCGCAATGGCTCTCCTCCTGGGTGGTACAGCAGCTTTCACCGCTCTAACTACAGACCCCACCATCTTTTCAGCATCCCTATCAACGTCTACATCACCCTCGGGCAACAGATGAATGTCACACTCCTGAGCTAGGCATTACCAACATGTCTTATTGAAGTTGTATTGGATCTCCCACCCCAGGTCCCAGTGGCACTCCTTGACACTAAGGCTAAACACAATCAGATTATGGTCGTTGTGACTTTATCTAGGACTCTCCAGTTCGATGTTGCAGATGGAACTGGGTGTTGACAGGATGACATCTATGTTTTTTCCAAATCCACCTCCACCTCTATAGGTGTGGGGATTCCCTCATCTGTTTGCCAAAACTAGTTCTGAAGCCATGATTAACTCTTCAGCCTCCTCCCCATTTGCATCTCTAGTGCCGCCCTAACATAGGGGCGATTTGGCATCCATATCGGCGGTTACAATAATCTTTTGCCCCCACAATGCCGTGGTGACTCGAGTGAGATGATCCAAGAAGTCGTCAAAATTACCTCTATATTGGAAGTACATGTTAATGATTTACACTAGTCCTACAGGTGATTGTAATTCCACGATGTTGCAGTGGCTATTTGATAATTGTGCTATGGTAGCAACTCGTAAGGCCTTATTTGCTACAATTGTAGCTGCTTTTGGCTCCTCCCCAGTGTACATTAAGTGCCAAGTGGCAGCCATAAAGGAGATTCGTCCAGCTTGGGAGTATGGCTCCTACAAGCAGATTATATCCAGCCTCCATTCCTCCACTGCCCTTGGCACTTCCTGAATGACCTAGCGACTATTATCTGTCCAATCATTATTTCACTTGACATTATGGAAAGTAAGTATGTACGTTACAATCAGGTCAGGTCTTTTTCAAATCTAACGCAATGTGTCCGTTTGCTGGACACACTGTATTTAAATTTCCTCCAAATCAAATCTTTCATCTCGTCTTTCAAAAACCTTTTCAATGAGGTCACGCAGAGCTCTAAGGCCAGTGGGGAGATTCACCGACTTGAATTGTATCCTGTCCATAGACTCCACTGCTGAGAGGGTGACCTTTCTACCATACATGTACGCTATGCATACGACGTGCAAGTCAAGCTCTAAGTTTGGGTACACTCTTCTCGGGTCTGCTCCCATAGCTCTTTGTGCTGCCTGCAGCTGCATCGTGCTGGTAACAGTGCTTTCCTGTAGTATTTGTTATGAAAGTCCTTCTTGTACGGGCATGGCACTGTTTATTGTACTAGCATGTGGGCTGTTGTCTAATACTGGGCTGCGTTGGATTATGTCTGGTCAGCCCACTGCCAGTGGTCGCCCAACAAATCTTTCCACTTCATCAGTTTGAGTAGGCCCCCACATGAGGGAGGAGGAGAAACCAATAGGAGCCTGAGAGACTTTCTTTTTTTGGCTCTCCTGGTCTTAGTGACACCATCAGCCATAATCTATTCTGGAAATTAGGTGCTGTTTCAACATTTTATATGTTGGGCAATTTGTACCAAATGCACCACAGGTCTTTTCCCCCTATGCATGCATGGTATACAGACGCCTGGTTTATTGTAGTTTTTTCTTAAGTGGTCCTCAGCTTTGACTTTGAGCATGCAGGCTTCCTGCTACAGTATTTGTGTATATGATCTATGTCTCCGCAATTGTGGCAATGAGGTACCACGAGGTATACGAAGAGGTAATTTTTGACGTGTATGGCATGGAACCCTACCTAATCCTTTTCCAGAGCTGTCAGTTTCTTCCACAGGGCCCCTGAGATTGGGAACCACTTCTCTTAACCTGGACCGACTCCTCTGGCATGGGTGGGGGGGGGACTAAACTGCAGCTCCACCGCCGGCCTCGCCTGTAGACCAAGGACCCCTCAGCTGCCAGGTTCAATGCCTCGTTACCAGCACACTTGTCCCTTCAGTACTTGGTCACCGCCGATTTCACTCGTCCTGCATCGGCAAGTACAGCCCGCAGTCCATAGAGGTGGACGCACCTCTCGCCCTTCGACCCCTACTGGCCTGAGCTTTCACCTTGCGGCCAACGACCCACTCCTACTCAGGTGGTGGGCTGGTCACGCAGTCGTTCGGCGGTGTGGACCCATTTAGCCTAACCCTGGCTGTGTTACCACCCCGTGGGCTTGGCAGAACACGCCTCGGAAGACAGAGGAGGGGCGAGGCACACTTGCCGACTTGGGGTAAGATTTCACGACAGCAAACCAGGCCACCAGCAGCAGAGACACGGATGGTGGCACATCCCTGCGATCTGGGGAACACCAGCGCCTGGGAGGTGCAACACGCCACAGCCAAGGCCAGCAACGTGCCGCACCGGCCCTACACTGCCACTCAGCCCAGAACCCAGAAATAACAGATGTTGTGTCCCTTTTGCGCCGCTCCCCCTGTGCCATAGATCCTTTGCTTTCGCCTTGGGTTGGGAGACTCTTAACGTCGTCCAGGACGTGAGGAACGGCAGCAGCCAGGCCGCAGGGTTCCGGAATCGTCGTTACACTTACCCTCATAGCCTCGCCCAACTGCCGCGCTCTGCTCAGGAGAGACAGTAGGTGTGCCTCTCGTAACGCAGCTTCCCCTCCATCACGCACCCTTTGCTTTCGCCTCAGGTTGGGGGTGCTTAACGTCCCACCATGATGGGAGTTCTACGTCCTTCCTTGATATCTCCAGAAATTTTGCTCTGCGGTATGGGACCATCTGCTGACTGAGTTGGTGGAAGACATCGTAAAAGTTCAATGAAGGGCAGTTAGTGTTGTACTGTCGAAAAATAGTAGAGTGTCATGGATATGATCTACGAGTTGAGATGCCAGTAATTTGTACAAAGATGATTTTTCTTATGGCGAGAACTTCTTACAAAAGTTCAGTCACCAACTTTCTCCTCTGAATATAAAAATATGTGTATGATGCAGCTGTTTGCAATCCACAGAAATACACTAGGAAAAAGTAAAGAACGTTATAAAACTAAAATATATTTAATACAGATGAAGACAAAGAAACAGGTAATTCTCAGAAAACGGACGTAGATGTTCTACATAATAATAAGTGCGACACACCATTCATGTCTTACATTCTCTGCTGTGTAAGAGGCTGTAGACATCAGAATGTAGAGGAATAACTTTCACCAGAATGACAGTTATTATCTTATCCCTAGGAGCCGACAAAGGAATTCGCCAAATTATTGCCGGCCGCTTTGGCCGACCGGTTCTAGGCGCTTAAGTTTGGAACCACGTGACCGCTACGGTCGCAGGTTCGAATTCTGCCTCGGGCAAGGATGTGTGTGATGTCTTTAGGTTAGTAAGGTGTAAGTATTTATAAGTTTTAGGGGACTGATGACCTCAGATGTTAAGTCCCATAATGCTCAGAGTTATTTAAACCATTTTTGAGACAAATTATTAACATCACAACTTGTGGAAACAGCATTCGAGATAGGTCGGCAATGTACAGAGTGGGGCAGCCACCGACCCCTTGTCTGCTAGCACAGTGGTAGTCAGTTGTTCCTGAAAACGACGATGGAGATATTTCTTGTGAACTGGAACTTTTTTTTTTCAAAAATGAACATGGACGGAATGTCGAGAACGTATGACACAAGAACGTCATCGTCAGGAACTAAGTTGCACGTTGTAACGGAGTTTGAGGCCCAGAGCAGTTTTCGTGGCACATCATCAATTTTCCATCACTTTAATTGTTAGGTATGTCATGCAGTCGAACTACAAAATAGTGATCTGAGGATAAATGTCGTTACGATGAAACTTGATGAAGAATTTAGCCTCCAAGATAGTTCAGCAGCTTATATGGTGGGGCAAATAAAAGTGGTCCACAGAACGGAGTTCCAAGGTAAAAAGAAACACAGCAGGGGAAAGAAAATACAGCACTAACCAGACTGTGGCAGATACCACGAGTGACCACCGTCCACCTCTTGGCACTTGTGGGTCCTGGTCATTCAGTTGCTGAAGGTGGACCGAAGCTGGACCACTGGGATTGCTGCAGTATCATCTCAAATGCTCTGCTGCAGTTCTTGAAGGCTATGAGGGTTGTTGCGACAAACCCTAGACTTGAGGGCTCCCCACACAAAATGACTGCACAGTGACAGGTGAGGTGAAATGGCTGACCTGCGCTAACAACTCTTTCACACGTGACTCCTAGGATTGGATGGCTGTATGGGCAGCTGCTCCATCCTGTTGAAACAAACTGTAGGTGTTTACCTCCTACGTTAGTGCTGCCTGAAATGATTTCATAATGTTGGCAATGTAACGCCCCGAAGTGAGACCCTGACGAAAGAAGATGGGGCAATCACGTGGCGTGCAGACACTGCACACCTAATCCCATCGTTGTGATAATGCAGCTGTGTTTTGTGGACATTGTGCGGATTCTCTGCTGCCCAGAACCTGTTATTCTGTGAGTTGACAACCACTTCGTCAGACATAAAGGACGGATCCATGTCCAAGTCATTCATTGTTTTCTCATCCAGTCACAAAACTGGAGGCACTAAGGAACGAGAGCTGGTTATCATGCGCGAGAAACAGATACTCAGTAAGGATGCATGTGCCGAGACAGGTAGAATATTCGTGAGCATGATCGATGTGTCATTCCAGTCTCTTGCAACAGACGGCGGATTATTTTGCTAGAACATTAAAGTATTTTCTGGTGCATTACAATCACATTTCCAGGTGTCCGGGCATGTTTCAGAATGTTTTTGATACTGTCTGACGCCATTTTGGGACTACGCTTAGCGTGGCGTTTCTTGCTGGCACTTTGACACTATTAAAGTTCTCGCCAAACAACTGACCAGACCATTCCACCGCCTTTTTTGTAACGTAACTTTCCACAACCAATACCAGCTGCTCTTCTGTGAGCACCGTCCTCTCCTTTGCACTGCTCCACTCGCAGTGGCACGGCTCGCACTGCGCTCTTAACTGGTCTGGATCACGTGGCCGGCATATAAGTCACAGGGTGTTGTTATGTGCACACGTTCACGTCCAATCGTATCCATTCGTCCGCGCCATTTTTATTTGTCCCTGCCTGTATATTACTGGGTTTGCTCGCATTTCACGTATGATGCCCAGACTGGAATGGAACGACGTTAACTCGCGGCTTGAGGATGAAGTGAGATGGAACAGCTGGAAGTGACTGAGAGATGGACATACTGAGACTGCAGTTTTATGTCGATTTCTTCCCCCAGGTTCCAGCTCTGGAGGTCGCCCCGTATTACAGTGTCTGCCCCCACCCCATGCCACAGATTTGTTAAATGCCGTACTTTTCCTATTATGTGAGGCATTATTGACAAAATTCGTTGCAAGAGTCTGATGAGAAAGATAACTTTAAAGGTGAGAGTGAATATTATTAGTTTTTTTTTTTAATTTACTATCAGATCAAGGGCAGTACTGATATTGGATAACGTAAATGAAACAAATTTTACCTCTGTTTACTTAATGAATGGAAATAACTTGCATCCTCATGCGCTACCCCTAGTGTGACAGTATTGTGGTGCTGTTTTCCAGCAGGACAATGCTCGCCCACATAATGCGCGTGTCTCTGTGAACGGGCAGTGTCGTGTTGAAGTATTCCCTGACCCTGACGGAATGTGTGTGGGACAGCCCGGACGCCGACTTCGCCCCAGTGTCAGCATCAGCAGCTGTGTGCCTGCTGGCCCCAGGTGGGTACAGAACGGCTCCATGACACCCATCCCAGCAGAGGCGGTGGAACGTCACACTGATAACTGGGCTCATATGCCTACATCTCTGTGAATTTAACTCGATTTTGCAATTACGGAAGTTACAACGATTATCTCCATATAGAGCTGAAGTTTCATTTCGTTTTCTCCTCCCCTTCTCGATATTTAATGTTTTAGTGTCAGGTAGTGTATTTTATTATAATTGTCATTATTAAAAGTGCAAGCATCTGTGGCACATTAAAAGTGAGCACAGATACGGCGTGATGCTAATGGCAAGTAATTTATCCAGGGTTGTGGAGGGGGCTAGAGACAGTAGTAAGGTACGACCTTTAGAACTGCAACCTGGGGGATGTAATCGATATAAATTTGTTGTGGGAAAGACAAGGAATAGCGCAAGTTATCGCCTTATTTATTTAACTATCAAGAAACTGGGCATGGTGTATTTTAAAGTACTAATTAGGCCTTAAGCCTTAGATATAATTGATTTGCATATTCAGGAAAAATTAGTAAGGTTAGCGACATGTGGTGACATCTACAACTACATCTATACTGCAGAAGCGGGCTTGCGCTGTGTGGCGGAGGGTACTTTGCGCAACACTGTCACCTCCCCCTTTTCTGTTCCAGCCGTGTATGGTTCGCAGGAAGAGCGACCACCAGTTACCCTCCTTCTGTGCTAAGATCTCTCTACTTTTATCTTCGTGGTCTTTTCGCGAGATGTATGTAGGAGGAAACAGTACGTTGGCTTCCAGCGAGTCTCACTCTGGCGTCTCCCTCACCCGAAAACTGCTTTGTGTGCTGTTCCACTTCAAATCACTCTATAAACATAGCTCCTAGATATATTACGGAAATAACTGCTTCCGGTGATTGATTCGCGGTCATATCGTCATACGATAAAGAGTCTTCCTGTTTACGTATTGCCAGTACACTACATTCGTTTATGTTGAGCGTCAGCTGCCACTCCCTGCACCAGGCGTCGATCCTCTCCAGGTCTTCCAGCATTTCGCAGTAATTGTTTGAATTCGCGACTTCTCTGTATACAACAGCATCATCCTTCGAAATCTCATGGAAATTCTGACGTTATCTGCTAGGTCATTTATGTGATAAAAAATAAGTTATTCACCACTCTTTTGGACCATACTCGAAATTACTTTAACTTCTGACGATTTCTCTGCGTTTAGAGTGTCATGTTGTGTTCTGTTTGCTAGGAGCTCTTCAGTCCATACACACAGTTGGTCTGATAGTCTGTACGAACGTAAAGCGTGGTTATAATTACAGTGCAATTACTAGTAGTGGTCCAGTGTGGGCTGTAATTACCGTATTGTCACGAAAGTTGGTAGACATTCTAATGCCTTAACACAGAAATGATTTACGCTGCCAAAAAAAAAGTAGTTCCAGTTTTGGCCATCAGGTGCAGCTCTGGTGCTGTGAATGCTAGAAAGAAGGATAGAAGTTTATCTTTTATTTTCTTTGGGGCCAACAGCATAATGAATGTCTGATAACGACATGATTATTAGAGCAGATGCACCGAATAGCTGCTAAAAACCAGCAATCTTTATTTACGATAGACTGTTTCGGCTCTGTCGCATTTTCAAATACGTTTAGATTGACGTGACGTCCATATTGCGTCGTTAGTGAACTGTCTAAAGTGCAACAGTTTTAATAAGATAATAAATAATGTCAACATGTTGAAAATAAAATGTTAATCGAGATGACAGTGGTTTGACATCTCCACTCTTACGCTGATATATTAGGCTCATACAAACAATGTAAAGCTGATTTGCACCAGGTGGGCAAAATCGGAATTCCGGAGGCAGCGTTAAGCAGATCTTTCATGGGTTCAACGACTTGAGTTTTGTCCCATCTTGCATGAAAAGAGTGGTTTCCGCATTAATGCATTGGCATATCTACCAAATTTCGCTGCCATGGAATAATTACAGCCAGTACTCGCCTCCATGAGCAGATGCACGTCAATTATAATCCCCTGGGATATTAATTTCTACTGACACCCACTGTGCGGAACTGTGGTGCTGGAGCCAAGTGTGAAGTTTACAGGTTGTAATAAAACTCGCGAAATTATTCATTTTCGGCAATTTCGGCACAAATCGTCAAACCAAAACGTCAAGAGAAGCTGTTACGATGTTTGTTATTGTAATATATACTCTGGAACCATAAAAATGAAGTAATATGCATTACAATTTCATTCTATTATATCAAAATATAGTCGACCGACTATATTCATGCAGTACCCAAATGGCGAAAATGCAAACATTTATAGAACACGCACGTGTATATAACTTCAGATGCTACTGATTATACACAACAAAAAAAATCATATTGGCAAGAGAGAACAAAATTAAGTATTTCACTTGTAATGCTGTATTATTGTGTTACATACTGTGGTGCTGCGTCACAAGTGGCACGTGTTCTTCCAGCAGCACAACGCTCGATCACTCACTGAACATGTCACACAGCTCCAACCTTCCGCTGGTTATTCAGTTTCCTGGACAGTGTACAACACATAGAGGTGACACCACAAGCAAACATAACCCAAAACAAGCCTTATCGTCTGTTGAGGGATCCTTATGGTGCAGGATGAAACAAAGCCCATTCGGTTTCCTCATCCACTACGTCGTCGCTGGAACGTGTGCTTCCAACAAGACAACGCTACTGTACTCACTGCTTTCCATGCTCTGCTCTCGTGTTCATTACATACCCGACCAAGTCTGAGTACCGCCCTGTGCGCAATCACAACCTAAAATGGCACCAGACTAATGTTGAAATGATACAGTAGTGTGCTGTATACATGCTGTCGGTTCTGCTGAATTTTCTGCAACACGTTTACTTTCAGCAAGACGACGCGCTTTTTCTAACATACTGCGTGAAACTGATTCTCCCTCCCACAATTTTCTAAGAGTTTATGGCACAGAGATAAAAGATCAGTCTTTGGAATCAAATAGTTAGCACCTCATAACATAAAATGTACACGTACTGATTGTGGATGAGACGGCAGGAACCTTACTGACTATATCTGTAACTGACAGTCACATATCCTATTGTTGAGGTAATACGGAAATTAGTAGGACCATCCAACCTGATCTGGTGTGACATCTAAGAGCTAATTCAGGTAGCTTGTCTCGTTCAGTTGTAGCCACAGGTAAACCATGAGGCTTGTTCAGGACACCCAGAAGAGAGCAGGATACACCAGACCTGTTCCAACCTCATTCCTACAAAACCAGCTGATTTAATCTTTGAAAAGGACGACACCCATCTGATCAGTTATTGTGTTACACACATATGCTCTCCAAGGAGTTCACCTGACCCAGACATACTGATATATTGGCGTTTCATGCTGGACAGAATCATAAGCCAAAGTCAGGAATTGTCCAAATCTGTCGGAATGCACAATGGACATGCATTGGGTGATCAGACAGGATTCTTATGTACGTTTCACCTGTCAGAGTCGAATCTAGACGTATCAGGGGTCCCATATCAGCCAAAAACGGCACCCATCCAACACCATTACAGAGCCTCCACCAGCATGAACAATCCCTGCTGACATGCAGAGTCCTCGGATTCATGAGGTTGCCTCTATACCCGTACACGTCCATCCGGTCGGTACAACTCTTACCTTTCATTTTCTTTGGTTGATAATACAAAGTTCATGACGCTAGTTAAGTCATTAGATGCGAGGCTTCGGCTTCCTGGAGGACCCTGACAAAAAGACTTCAATTAAGGACGATTTTAGCAACATACTGGCTGAAACAAAATATCAGTACAACGAAAAACCAGACAATGTGGGATATTTAAGTTTTTTAATCACTTGATAGCTAGTTTCGAGCCAGGACACATTATGTTCCTTTAACGAGTTGCCACCCGCTCAGGATAGATGCGTTGCTTATAGCGACTATGAGACAATAGAGCGACTGCTGTCAGGTACGTAGGTTGTTCTTGAACATTAGACAGATTATCTGAAAAACAGTTAGAACCAGAGGCAATTCTGATCAGCACGCATGAGAAGAGTCAGGCATCACATCTGGATAAAGAGGGAGGACATCCTGGCCACCAATCGGCTTAATGGGAGTAACAGGAGAAAGTCGGTAAGAGGTCGTAGGAAAGGGTGACTTAAACGGAACAGACAAATTTAGAGGCGTCTCAGTTTTTCTGTTGTTTAGTCATTGCAGCACCAGAAATCCCAACGACTTCCCCACGCCTATATGTTTATGGAAGATGCTAGGAACACACACCCGCTATCTCAACTTCCTTTTTCGCACCATCGATCCCACCAATAGAGCAGGAGTCAGCACTACAGTATATCAACCAACAGACTCACATCAGGGAGCGCTGTGTGAGGAGTAGATGTACCCAACTCCTCTCTGTCCTGTATACGACATCTCTTGTGTTGCACTGCGGACACAGCCAGCCTGCTAACAACAGTTTCACGACCCTGCAACGGAGTTCAAACTGAAAAGTCAGGAGCAGGTAGATTTGCTTTCATCTGTTGCTACATTGCACCTGGCCAAGACGTGGCAACAACCTCGTGGGCAGTAGAAACGAGATCAGCTAACACCAATTTCGACGCTGTTCCAAGGAGGACTTCAACACAAATATCCTCCACTAGCATATTAGATCAGAGGTGGCCACTTTAGGCGATGAGAAAGAACGTTGCTACTTCCTCATTATATGTTGTATGAATGCGGTTCTCACAAAACTGTAGATGGAAAGGAGTGTTCTCCTTTACTACCATCTCCACTGAACGGATCCTACTGTAACTCTGTGAAGGATATTGAGTGGACTAGCGTTCACGTCGTATACCCGTCACATCACTCTAAGAGACCAAAGTAAACTGTTCTTACACACGAGGACACGAAAACGCTGAGGGAAAGCTGTCCAGGTATGCACAGTCTGTGGTGAGGCAGTCAACTGGTGACCCTCCCACCTGGTGCTCGATGCGGAACTACCCTTGGTCCACGGCTGCAGAAATATCATAGAAGATTCTATACCTTATGACGTCGTATTTGCAAATCAGATTTCTCTGGTCAGTGTATTGGACTGGAACTGTTCACGAATTTCTGAGTGACTATTTACGCAACTTGTCTATAGAATGCGGCAGACGAATGCTTTGGCAACAAATTTCTCTGAACATTATTCGAAAGTAGTCATTCATTTGATGTTCACAGGGGGAGTTCATAGAAAATACCAGCTCTGGAAAATGAGACAAGTCAATTCCCAGTAGAGGGATACAGTTCCCATGTTTGGTCAGTAAGTAGCTACAGAAGTATCCTTCTGTTGTACACTTTTCTTGTATGATTTGTACTTGCAGTTTTCACGTTTCCTTACAGTCGAGGCGTAGTTCTGTGTATTTTAGTGAGTTAGTAATTTGGGTAGCATATTTCCATGAGCCAGTAGTTATGAGGATGAAAAGTGGTTGTTTGTCTTATACAATTGCCTGGGTTTTGGAATGGCTAGATTCAAGGTGTGTCTGGTTAGCATGGTTGAGGTGTGATGGTCAACACATTGGAGGAAATGGACAGGATGTCTGAACCCGGCCGCTCCTAATGTTTCCATAAACAGTACATCTTCTTGTCAATAAGAGTAGGGTTCACTTGGAACTTCTCCTTCATTGACAATGTTCTGCAACTTATCCACTACCACAATAAGAACAAATTTGACATCTTTGCAGCTATTAACCTTCTGACTACGTCTGTGTGTGTGAGTGTGTGTATGTACAGGGGCAGGGACGGTGCGTGTACCACTAGTATAGACAGAACACTACCGCCTGTCACTGCTCCCACCCAGCGCAATGTATTAATTTTCATCACTACAGTTGTCATTGCATTATCACAATATGGGTAAATAGTTCTTTATTTCTTTCTTTATAGCTGTGTTGTGTTTCTATCGAACTGCAGATGGTACACCGCTTTACCGTCTGCTGTTCTCATCTGAGAGTGTATGCTTGCATTTAGTTTTTGGAGCGAACGTGGAACGCCACACTCACGTTCAGGAGAAAGTGGAACAGGAAGTACGAGCTAGTCGCACAGGGAAAGAAATGAAAAAAAATGTGAAGCTTCAGTCACAAACAAACACAGGAATAAATGCCAGTGTCCTACCAACTATTTAATTGCCATTCAAACACTTATGTAACGATATGGCGCATAAAATCTTGTCCACATGATTTCCATATGTCGTTAACCATATGTCTGCTACCCCTTGCACTCGTACTTACACTAAATATATTCCCCAACAGGTGAGACATGTTAATTGACAATCGATTGCCCGGTATTGGCGGATAAACGCAATACTGCAGTTCCTGTGTTGTTCATAAATACGATGGAATGCTTCCTCGGACATGCATGAGTCCGTATTTGCATGCATGTCCGAAAGGACATTACAGTGTACTTCTGAAGAACACAGGTGGAGCAGTATAATACTGGCCCACGAAAAGCTCTCGTGCGAAGCAAAAATATTGACCAATATTTTAGTCACACTCTTTAGTTTGTTTACGTCCGTAGGACATGTTTGAGTTGTGGTCTGGGGGGAAAGTCTGTATAGTTCTTTGTCATCAGCAGGACTGGAAATTATGAACAATGTGTCGCAAATTGACTTGCGCACCAAGATGTAACGTATGGATGCTAATATCTGTATGTAATGCTTTCAGGTGTACCTAGTGACGTAAGGAATTTCTGATTCCTCCAACCATTCATTGCTTGCTTTTCCGATTTTTTTGCACTACCTCACACTTCCTTCTGTTACCTACTTAACGATTCCTTGATATCTGTGGATGTATCCTGTCAATAGATTCCTTCTATTAGTCGGACAGTGCCTCTATCGTTTCCTATCAGTTCGATCCTGTATCTCCTCATTATATATTCTATTTCACCATCTTATCTTCAGAATTGATCTGGATCACATTTCAGATTCTGCTACGATGGGAGCATGACAGTTGTATTTTCTGCTTGCCGTCATCCGCCCATAACACCAACGTATGGAGGGCGTGTGGGCTAATGTTGCAGGGCCAGACCTTCTGACACTCATCTGCACTGGTCCCCTCTAACTAAAGAACAGGCAGCCCCCCTCTTCGGGAACCATATGTTGGTCTGGCTGCTGTATAGACGCCCCTTCCACGTTGTTGCACCTGCAGTATGGCTGTCTGCATCACTGAGGCATGCAGGCCACCCCACTCCTGCATAGCCTTGCTGCTAAACAGTGGAGGTGGAGGTGGGACTAGACTATTGTAGCCTGCGCTGTCCAATATTTTCCTTGGTTCATAAATGACATGAGGGTATCACAGGCTCTCTATATTGTCCCTTGCACTGATAATCGCCGGGTAAGATTGTCTAGACGTCTACTGAATCCTTTTAGTCTTCTGAGTCTTTCTTCATATTCTTATGAAAAATTTATAAATCACCTATTTGTATCTCTAGGTATACAGATAAAGCAGAATGAAGTGATTACCAGTGGCTGTAGATATTCCGTACGGAGCAAATTTATTTTAGATTCTTTATAGGTGTTTTGTATGAAGCCCTTGTCGACACAGACAGTATGTAAGCGAGAACTTTTCGTATCATACATTTAGATGCGTCTGTGGATGAATTGTCGCATCAGAAATGAGCGATTTGTGTCGTGTAATGGATTTAGACATAGGTATTTCACATAACCCCTGGAAAAGAAATGAGTTGGTGTCAGGGCCAGAACTCTAGTGGACAGGGAACGCAGTGCCGTCGTGGCAAGGACGACGGATTCAACGTTTTGGGAGGTGCTGATTCTAAAGCGTGCAGCGGCTTCCGATTCGCAGCTCTTGCATAACGATGGAAATTCTGAAGTTAATTTTACATTCTCTGTAATGCTTATCAATGTACTGGTAAGTGTTAGCTGCAGTCATGTGTCACCGCTGTAGTGATTTTGGGTTGGCCCGTACAGTGGGCCCCAAACTGTACGGTCCCGGTCCGTGTCGCTGGCCTCCCACGCCCAGCATTATAACGCCCACAGCCGCGCTGTCGCAACCGGGACTCAGTTTGGAGCACAGACAGGATTTCAGCTGACCGCAAACCGCTAGTCGCTTGCGGTCACAGCTGGGATATGACGCCAGCACTCTTGCCTGCTCTTCCCACACACACGCACGTAAGAAGCTGGAGTATTCCTGGCGCACATCCGCAATGATCTCGTTACGCAAATATGCGTTCCTGCGTCAGTGGCTTCCCACTAAAGGATAAACATGTCCTTAAAAGGCAAGTGCGTCTATACTGTGTGGAGGCCTGTGTGTAGCACATCCTGACATTTAACACTAGCTTTAAAATGGTTATGAATATTCCTAGCTAGGTTTGGAAAGTCATTTACCAGCTTCACTGATACAAATGTGAAAATATGAAATAGGCATTTGAGTATAATTAGTCCAGGACATTGTTCAGTTAAGCAAGTAGCAACAGTGTTTCTTGATCGTATCATATAATTGCAATCAGCAGTAGTAAATTTTATAAGATTGTTTTGAGAAACGTTGTACTCAGAAAATGGAAGCATTATACACTCCTGGAAATTGAAATAAGAACACCGTGAATTCATTGTCCCAGGAAGGGGAAACTTTATTGACACATTCCTGGGGTCAGATACATCACATGATCACACTGACAGAACCACAGGCACATAGACACAGTCAACAGAGCATGCACAATGTCGGCACTAGTACAGTGTATATCCACCTTTCGCAGCAATGCAGGCTGCTATTCTCCCATGGAGACGATCGTAGAGATGCTGGATGTAGTCCTGTGGAACGGCTTGCCATGCCATTTCCACCTGGCGCCTCAGTTGGACCAGGGTTCGTGCTGGACGTGCAGACCGCGTGAGACGACGCTTCATCCAGTCCCAAACATGCTCATTGGGGGACAGATCCGGAGATCTTGCTGGCCAGGGTAGTTGACTTACACCTTCTAGAGCACGTTGGGTGGCACGGGATACATGCGGACGTGCATTGTCCTGTTGGAACAGCAAGTTCCCTTGCCGGTCTAGGAATGGTAGAACGATGGGTTCGATGACGGTTTGGATGTACCGTGCACTATTCAGTGTCCCCTCGACGATCACCAGTGGTGTACGGCCAGTGTAGGAGATCGCTCCCCACACCATGATGCCGGGTGTTGGCCCTGTGTGCCTCGGTCGTATGCAGTCCTGATTGTGGCGCTCACCTGCACGGCGCCAAACACGCATACGACCATCATTGGCACCAAGGCAGAAGCGACTCTCATCGCTGAAGACGACACGTCTCCATTCGTCCCTCCATTCACGCCTGTCGCGACACCACTGGAGGACGGCTGCACGATGTTGGGGCGTGAGCGGAAGACGGCCTAACGGTGTGCGGGACCGTAGCCCAGCTTCATGGAGACGGTTGCGAATGGTCCTCGCCGATACCCCAGGAGCAACAGTGTCCCTAATTTGCTGGGAAGTGGCGGTGCGGTCCCCTACGGCACTGCGTAGGATCCTACGGTCTTGGCGTGCATCCGTGCGTCGCTGCGGTCCGGTCCCAGGTCGACGGGCACGTGCACCTTCCGCCGACCACTGGCGACAACATCGATGTACTGTAGAGACCTCACGCCCCACGTGTTGAGCAATTCGGCGGTACGTCCACCCGGCCTCCCGCGTGCCCACTATACGCCCTCGCTCAAAGTCCGTCAACTGCACATACGGTTCACGTCCACGCTGTCGCGGCATGCTACCAGTGTTAAAGACTGCGATGGAGCTCCGTATGCCACGGCAAACTGGCTGACACTGACGGCGGCGGTGCACAAATGCTGCGCAGCTAGCGCCATTCGACGGCCAACACCGCGGTTCCTGGTGTGTCCGCTGTGCCGTGCGTGTGATCATTGCTTCTACAGCCCTCTCGCAGTGTCCGGAGCAAGTATGGTGGGTCTGACACACCGGTGTCAATGTGTTCTTTTTTCCATTTCCAGGAGTGTATTATTATAAAGATTTTTACTTGTTGCACCTTATCATATTTACCATGTTTTAAAATTTCACAAAGGTTCCAAAATTACTTTCAGTTTTATTTGTGTCCTTATCAAAATATCAAACCAGAAACACGAGCTTTTAACATATTCTACGTCTGTTGACTCATCAGAGAGAACACTAAATTTAGTGTGTCTCAGTTTTCTTGAAACTTCGTTCTGCGTTGTTATGGCTCTCTCCTATCACATTGTTTACGATTTGGAAACATTCAGTTCAACGCAGTTGAGTAGCATCTGAAATCTTAGAATCAGGGAAACAACTCTCGACTACGTCCTGCAGCTGATTTGCTACAATCAAAAGAAGACTGTTCTGCCACGAATCCTGTCAAGTAAACATTGGATGATTGAACAGTGGAAACATGCTGTATGGAGTGACGTATCACGGTACAGAATGTGGCGATCCGATGGCAGAGTGTGGGTATGGCGTATGCCCGGTGAACGTCATAGGCCGGCGTGTGTAGTGCCAACAGTAAAATTCGGAGGCAGTAGTGTTATGGTGCGGTCGTGTTTTTCATGAATGGGGCATGCACGTCTTCTTCTTTTGCCTGGTACTATCATAGCACAGGCCTACATTAATCTTTTAAGCACCTTCTTGCTTCCCAATGTTGAAGAGCAATTCGGGGATGGTGATCGCATCTTTCAACACGGTCAAGCACCTGTTCATAATGCACGGCCCTTGGTGGAGTGGTAACGGAGAGGCCTGCAAAGATTCCTGACCTAACTCATATAGAACACCTTTGGGATGTTTTGGAGCCCGTTTCCGGCCTTACCGACCAACATCAGTACCTCTCCTCAGTGCAGCACTCCGTGAAGAATTCCCCAAGAAACTTTCCAGAACCTGATTGAACGTATGCCTGCGAGAGGTGTCATGAAGGCTAAGGAAGGGCTAATACCATATTGAATTCCAGCTTTACCGATGGAGGGTGCCACGAACTTGTGAATCATTTTCAGCCAGGTGTTCCTATAGTTTCTTAATGGAAAAAATGAAAGGTATTCATATGATGTTGGCTATAAACTGAAAGTAATAGCGTATGCAGAAGAACGTGGAAACAGAGTAGCTGAGTGGCATTTCGGCCGTCCACCAATAGAAATGGTGGCTCCATCTTGGTGTGGGCTGTCTTCCATGGAACAGACTGGGTCCTCTGGCCCAGCTGAATCAATCGTTGGCTAGAGATGGTTATGCTCGGGTATTTGGTGAACATTTGCAGCCATTCATGGACTTTATCTTTCCAAACAACAATGCGTCATGTCACCAGGACACAATTGTTCGCTACGGATTTGAAGAAAAATCTGGACAGTTAGAGCGCATGATTTGGCCACCCGCACAGCCCGACAGGCGTCCCGCCCAACATTAATGGGACGAAATAACTTCCTGCACAAAATCCTGTGCTGGGAACACTTTCACAGTTATAGGCGGTTACAGAGACACCATGGCTCAGTAGTTCTGCAGGGGCTTCCTGCGTCCTGTTGAGTTCTGCCACGTCGACTTGTCGGACTACGCCAGGCAAGAGGAGGTCCGGCACGATGTTTAGGAGGTGCCCCATGGCTTTTGTCACGTCAGTGTATTACTGTTACTAATGGTAAGTGGAAACCAACTGTTTAGCTGATTTACTTCCCGCTGGGCGACATTCCCTACATCTACACGTAATAATTACTGAGTAAGGCAGTGCATGGTGTAGGGAAAATCGTGTCTGTACTCTTTATTTCCTTTCATACCCCATTCGCGTAAAAATGACTGTACATAAGCCACCATACGCAGACTAACCTCTCTCATCTTATCCTCATTCTACCAACGCGAGATACACAATGAGGTGGGATACCTCATTATGCCGTGTGGGACCTCCTTTTGCCCAGTGTAGTACAGCAACTTAATGTGGCATGGCCTCAACAAGTCATTGGAAGTCCCCTCCAGAAATACTGAGCCATGCTGCCTCTAACAGCCATCCATAATTGCAAAAGTGTTGCCAGTGCAGGATTTTGTGTATTAACTGACATCCCTATTATGTTCCATATGTGTACCATGGGTGGCAAGATCATTCTCTCGAATTTTACAGAACGTTCTGCAAACCAATCGGAACAGTTGTGACCTGTTGACATGGTGCATTGTCGTCCATACAAATTATGTCGTTGTTTGGGAATATGAAGTCCACGACTATCTGCAAGTGGTGTCCAGGTAGCCAAACATAACCATATCCAGTAAATCATCGGTTGAATTGGACCTGAGGACCCAGTCCATTCTACCTAAAGACATCCCACACTATTATGGAGCCATCACCAGCTTGTGTAGTGCCTTGTTCACAAATTGGATCCAGGGCTTAGTGAGGTCTGTGCGCCCGCATCTCGTGGTCGTGCGGTAGCGTTCTCGCTTCCCACGCCCGGGTTCCCGGGTTCGATTCCCGGCGGGGTCAGGGATTTTCTCTGCCTCGTGATGGCTGGGTGTTGTGTGCTGTCCTTAGGTTAGTTAGGTTTAAGTAGTTCTAAGTTCTAGGGGACTGATGACCATAGATGTTAAGTCCCATAGTGCTCAGAGCCATTTGAACCATTTGAGGTCTGTGCCACACTCTAACGCTATTATCAGCTCTTACCGACTGAATCAGGACTCTTCTAACCAGATCACGGTCTTTCGGTCATCTGCGGTCCCACCGATACGGTCACGAGCCCAGGAGAGGCGCTGCAGGCGATGTTGTGCTGTTAGCCATAAGCGGATATTACGAAATGCTCTACAGGGAGGCAATCGAAATCACTAAACAGCCTAATAATTTGAATCGAAAGGAGGAGGCCGTGAAATTAAACGGTATATGGATCCCGGTGTTAAAGACGATGTGTACCACCGGTCCACTACTGGGTGATGGCAACGGCGATCGACAGCCAATTGCACAGACGTTTTCAAAACAGGTGACGTCATGCCGCGGTGCGGGAGCGCGCGGACACGGAATTTAGCGGCAGTCAGTAGCGAGCCAGTGGGTGTGTTGGATCTTCCATCGAGCTACGGACCCCCTTCAAGATGCCTCCCGCAGTAGGAGACGATCCTTTGGGAATTGACCCAGAATTCATCAACCGACCACGGCGTAACAGCCCGGATAATTATAATGGACAGTCTGGATGATTAACTGATCTGGCCTTGCAATACTAACCAAAATGGCCTTGCTGTGCTGGTACTTTGAAAGGCTGAAAGCAAGGGGAAACTACAGCTGTCATTTTTCCTGAGGGCATGGAGCTCTACTGTATGGTTAAATAATGATGCAGTCCTGTTGGGTATCATATTCCGGAGGTAAAATATTCCCCCATTTGGATCTCCAGGTGGTGTTACTCAGGAGGATGTTGTTATCAGGAGAAAAAAACTGCCGTTCTATGGATCAGAGCGTGGCCAAGATAGATACAAAGCATAATTTAATCATAGCTAACATTTTGTTCAAGAATCGTAAAAGAAGGTTGCATACATGGAAGAAGCCAGGAAATATTGCAAGGTATCAGGTAGATAATATAATGGTAAGACAGAGATTCAGGAACCAGGTTTTAAATTGTAAGACATTTCCAGGGGCAGATGTTGACTCTGACCACAATCTACTGGTTATGAGCTGTAAATTAAAACTGAAGAAACTACAAAAAGATGGGAAATTTAGGAGATGGGACCTGGATAAGCTAAGAAACCAGAGGTTGTAGAGAGCTTCAGGGAGGGCATTAGGGAACGTTTGACGAGTATGGGGGAAAGAAATACAGTAGAAGAAGAATGGGTAGCTTTGAGAGACGAAAAAGTGAAGGTTGCAGTGGATAAAGTAGGTAAAAAGATGAGGGCTAATAGAAATCCTTGGGTAACAGAAGAGATATTGAATTTAATTGATGGAAGGAGAAAATATAAAAATGCAGTAAATGAAGCAGGCAAAAAGGAATACAAACGTCTCAAAAATGAGATCGACAGGAAGTGAAAAATGGCTGATCAGGGATGGCTAAAGGACAAATGTAAGGATGTAGAGGCGCTTATCACTAGGGGTAAGATAGATACTGCCTACAGGAAAATTAAAGACACATTTGGAGGAAAGAGAACCACTTGTATGAATATCAAGAGCTCAGATGTAAACCCAGTTCTAAGCAAAGAAGGGAAAGCAGAAAGGTGGAAGGAGTATATAGAGGGTCTATACAAGGGTGATGTACTTGAGGACAATATTATGGAAGTGGAAGAGGATGTAGATGGAGATGAAATAGTAGATATGATACTGCGTGAAGAGTTTGACAGAGCACTGAAAGACCTAAGTCGAAACAAGGCCATGGGAGTAGACAACATTTCATTAGAACTACTGACAGCCTTGTGTGAGCCAGGTCTAACAAAACTCTACCATCTAGTGAGCAAAATGTATGAGACAGGCGAAATACCCACAGACTTCAAGAAGAATATAATAATTCCAATCCCAAAGAAAGCAGGTGTTGACAGATGTGAAAATTACCGAGATATCAGCTTAATAAGCCACCGCTGCATAATACTAACATGAATTCTGTACAGACGAATGGAAAGACTGGAAGAAGCCGACTTCAGAGAAGATCAATTTGGATTCCGAAGAAATGTTGGAACACGTGAGGCAGTACTTACCCTACGACGTATCTTAGGCGAGAAGGGTAGGGCACTCTGTGGTGGCGACTGTGGCGCGGCGGGTGGTGACTTGGGCAGGGGAAGCAGTGCTAGTTGCAGGGGGGAGGGGGGAAAAGTCGTCTCGGTGCGCGACAGGAGCGGAAGGGGGGCGGGAGCAGGGGCAGGGGCAGGGGCAGGGGCAGGGGTTGGAGCAGGAGTCACATACAAGTGGGGATACAGTGATGAGGTGGGGATAGATGGGGGGGAGACCGTGAGTAGGGGAGGTGGATGAGACAGGTTAATCCCAGAGGAAGCACTCCATGATGTTACAGTGGGAGCAGGAGAAGGGCAGATGATGGTGGTAGTTGGGGTGTCCATGATTGCAGGCAGTCCCCAAGGGCAACAGGAGACGCCGAAGTACAAAAGGAACTAAAATGGGGGATGGGGGGTGGCGACGAGCACTGGGCGGCGGCGAGCACAGGGAGACGGCGGCAGCGGCGGCGGCGGCGGCAGCAGCAGCAGTAGCAGCGAGCACCGAGAGACGGCGACCCGGCGGCGGCGACCGGACGGTGGGTAGCAGTGACAGCGTGCTGACGGGCAACAACACGACAGGCACAGTTGGTGCTCTTCCACGTTGAAAATACACCCTGAGTGTAGCACAGACTGTGTGAGTCCTCGATCAGGAGGTGAGGGATCCAACCCTCGAATCTGTCCAGGCACCTGTGCTCCAGGCTTATAGCACAGCAGCGGTCGCTGATAGGCTGCCGTGTGGGGTGTGGCCAGCATACAGCGCCAAGCTGGCGGCAGCGGCGCCGCCTAGCTGCTGTCGCCCGGGTATGTGCGTTCTGGCGATGCCAGAGTTTGGACTTTTACTTGCTAATTAATACACATGAGGGAATAGTGACACTTGATATGTCGAGGTATGCTATGATTGTGTTTACCATTCGCAATAAACGTAATTTAAATTCTACATGGCTAAATTCGGTTGCTGATACACTCCCTGGACTTACCTAAAAAGATCATCTGACATGTGGCTATTTGCTGGTTTCACATTAGAAACTACTCCTTGACCTCGCTACCTACCCGCTTTCACAGGTAGTGATTTGTGCACACATGAGTAAGTGTAGCGTATGATTGTCTCAGAAGCGCTCATTTCTCAGAAATTTTGCTCCAAGGCTTTGATAAAAACAGGAGCCACAATTCAATTTTTTGCAGCTATGGCTTTTAATCTCTGGTAAATGTTATGAAACATATTGTTAGTGACTGTGAAACATCAAATGTTCAAATGTGTGTGAAATCTTATGGGACTTAACTGCTAAGGTCATCAGTCCCTAAGCTTACACACTACTTAACCTAAATTATCCTAAGGACAAACACACACACACATGCCCAAGGGAGGACTCGAACCTCCGCCGGTAGCAGCGATACAGTCCAGCCTTAGACCGCTCGGCTAATCCCACGCGGTTGTGAAACATCCCCTTAGAAAATTATGTATTACTATGGTGATAAACCTCTTACGTTATTTGATTTTCAAACAGCTGAGCAAAACTGAACGTACTCCGACATTAATCTCTTTACCTATTCTTATCATCACTATACTGACAGCAATTTTTTTAAGCGCAACGCAATCTGACTTTCAATAAGCCCTACAAAAGCCCGCCCCCAGTAGCTGAGTGGTCAGCGCTACAGACTGTCAATCCTAAGGTCCTGAGTTCGATTTCCTGCTGGGTCGGAGATTTTCTCCGCTCACGGACTGGGTGTTGTGTTGTCCTAATCATCGTCATTTCATCCCCATCGACGCGCAAGTCGCCGAAGCGCCGTCAAATAGAAAGACTTGCACCAGTCGAGCGGTGTACCCGACGGGAGGCACTCGTCACAAGACATTTTTTATATCCCTACAAAAGAATGGCCCCGACTAACAGTAACCTATGCCTTTCATGAACTTAACTCACAAAAATCTTCGTTACTCAAACTACTGCAATACAACGTGCGCCAATACTGCCAGCTGAATAAAAGATTCTAACTACTGAAGGCACTAATTACTGATAGGCATAGTTAGGAAATGAAAGAGATAGACGCCGGCCGCGGTGGCCGTGCGGTTCTGGCGCTGCAGTCCGGAACCGCGGGACTGCAACGGTCGCAGGTTCGAATCCTGCCTCGGGCATGGGTGTGTGTGATGTCCTTAGGTTAGTTAGGTTTAAGTAGTTCTAAGTTCTAGGGGATTTATGACCTAAGATGTTGAGTCCCATAGTGCTCAGAGCCATTTGAACCATTTTTGAAAGAGATAGAGAACAAACAATGTATATACGTTAATAATGTTGAAAAGTTATCATATATATAAATATATCAGTTCATGACATGCAGTATTAGAAATTTACTCTTTCTGATGGACACACATCCAGATTTTCTCTCTCAAAATTCTGCCATCTCTCTCCCCACATCCACCACTGCTGGCGGCTCACCTCCAACTGCGCAATGCTACGTGCGGTTCACATCCAACTGCAAACACTACAATACCAAATATACCAACAATGCAAACCAGCCACAAACTGCACACAGCACAGTCAATGATTTTCATACAGGGCGTTATGTGGCGTTGCCAACATAGAAACCTAAACAGCCTACATACAACTGAAACTCGTGACATAAGAACTGTCGTAAAAATATCCAGAGACGAGTAGCACGGATTGTCAATGACAAATAATTGTCACATCTGACATGAAATTCCCCTGTCAGAGAACTGAGGTCCATCTCAACCAGTTCCCAAGTGTACATTTCGTACGGAGCTGTGCGCGGTGCAGGTGCGGAGTTGAATACTTCTAAGAGTGTCACAGCTGACATCGGCACATAATGCTGCACGCCTCCAGTGGGCCAAACAGCACAGGAACCGGACAGTAGGTGACTGGGTGTGCGTGTGGTGTTGGCTGAAGGGTCGCCATTTCCCCAAACTAAGCGTGGCGTCGAGGGTACCTGTGGTCCAGTGAGCTGTGTGGAGGAGGTTACCATCAACATAAACAAGGAAGCTTACTTCAACGTATTCATGATGTGTGTGCTATGACCAATCACGTCTTCCCACAAGAGATTGTACATATCCACAAGACACATTCGTGGTTTTGCAGTCATTCACACACCCTATCAGCTCTCGAGTGGGCCACTAAGGAACCAGGTCCTAAACAGCGGAGCTGTTGATTACTACTTTTCATCTGTTAGTCCAGTTGTTACCTGTAATGTCTGGACTACACCAGCTGAAACTTAGCAATCAACAGCACCACTGTTTTGTTAATCTGAGGGATCTGACCATCAACAATGGGCTCTTACTGGAAATGACACATCTGAAGGAACTCGTGGATCTTCTTCGTAGACGAACTAAGGCTATTATCTAGGCTAGAGTCGGTGTTACAAGGCGTCACGGTCATGTCCTCCAGGAACGACAGATTTTTTGTTCATGGTGCTTAAAATTGGCGGCCTGTCGTAGTTTGCGCTAGTTTCAACATATGGCTTGTGTAGCCTTTAATGGCATTCGCTTGGCTCCACGGAGAACATAGAGCGACAGTTTTTCTGCTAACTAAAATGGTGTCCCTTTATTCCGAGATCTTCATTGAAATCTGACCATCATTCTTTATTAGTGGTCAATGGAGATTGAACGATTCTGATTTATTTGATCGGACTATTATGAAGGCTGGGCGCTATTGCTTCACACCAGGCGATAGTTCAGTACAGATAGTAAAAGACCCACATACCTTGAAGCTTTAAACACAGCAGTGTTTGGTATATGGTTTCATAGTTAACAGCAGTTATAGATTCAGAGGTAGCTTTTAACAATACTGACTGTAACAACATCTTTTCAATAATCTACAGATCACACATAAACCAGAAACAATACTGACGTTTCAAGAGACATCATCCAGCTCCTCACCATTGTCTTGCAGAACTTCCACTGCTTCCAGCACCCCCACACACTCCAGCAGATTTCCCTTGCTGCCCGCTCTGTTTTCCACTTAAACACCTACGCCACCTACTGCCACAACCAGGCCCACTTTACCTTCACCTGCCTTGACACCCTCGTTTACGATCCTGTCTCCCCTTCCCGCATCGTTCCCACCTCCAACCTCCTGGCGCATCATCAGTATCGTCTCAACATTTGCTCCCTCCCTGCAAACAAATACCTCTTCATGCATACACTCTCCCAGCACCAGGTTGACTCCTTCATCCTTAATGAAACCCTCCAACCCCACCCTGTTGTCCGCACCTCCCCCTATTTCCTTGACTGCACTGACAATCCCCTACCCCTAGCCCAAGGTGGGGACGCTATAGGCCACCTCAAGCATCTCCCTGTCCAGCCACAACCCGTCCTCAATGACCCGTCTGAACTCCTCAGCCTATTTTTTCCCTCCCTCACCATCACCTGTGCCACTATCTGTCCTGCCATGCAGCTCCTCTCCCCTTTGACTTCATTTCCCATGTTGACCATACCTTCTCCACCTATGTGATCGCCGCTGACTTAACATCCACAGCTGTGACCCTGCCACTCTTCGGCGGTGGCATCAGTTCCTTGCCACCCTCCATGGTGACCTCGTTCCTCTCCCACAGCACACCCATCCTAAAAGTAACTCCACCCCCAATGTTATCCTCGCTTCCCCCAACCTCCTTAGTCGCATCGCCGTTTATGTCCTCGATCCCATTGGTAGTGATGTGTTGGCAGATGTGCCAACACCTTGTAGTTAGAGGAGGCCGAAATGCACGCTATAATCTAACGCAGACTGGCGTGAGGTCTGGAACACGATACGTGATGAATGCTATAAAGAAAAGTACGTAGCTGCTGGAATACTTAACTTTAATCCATCATTTGTATACAGCATTCTTGATGATACAAGTGAGACTCTCTCTAGATATGGTTAATGGCGCCTTGCTAGGTCGTAGCCATGGACTTAGCTGAAGGCTATTCTAACTATCTGTCGGCAAATGAGAGAAAGGCTTCGTCAGTGTAGTCGCTAGCAAAGTCGTCCATACAACTGGGACGAGTGCTAGTACGTCTCTCTAGACCTGCCGTGTGGTGGCACTTGGTCTACGATCACTGACAGTGGCGACACGCGGGTCCGACATGTACTAATGGACCGCGGCCGATTTAAAGCTACCACCTAGCAAGTGTGGTGTCTGGTGGTGACATCACAGGTAGTGACCATCTCCTTCTCATCATCTCCTCTACCTGACCTGCCCCTGCAGCCGCCCACACAGCTGCCCCTCCAAAGCCTGTCCATGACTACCACTGAGCCAATGGGATGCCAAACGGGAATCGATTGCCATACAGGTCGAAAGCCACCCCCTCACCTTTCACGACCCTGATGACATCACCCATGCCTCTTCCTTCCTCCAGAAGACCATAACTGACGCTGTGGAAGCTCATGTCCCTTCCAAACTCATCCACTCTCACTGCCCAATGCTTCCTCCACAGGCAGTCCTCCTTCTGCGTGAATCCCACAGGCTCTACCGCTCCTTCCTCCGCACCCATGACCGGGATACTCTCACCCACCACTGGCAATCACAGCGACACATCTGGAAACTCCTTACAACAAAAAAACGCCGGGACTGGCGCCAGACATGCACACGCCACAACTCCACCCTCCCTGTCAACTCCTCCAAGTACTGGTCAGCCTTCCACCGCCTTACTGGTAGCCATCCCACCCTGCACTACCCCATACTCCATGACGATCGACCCTTTCCTGACAACCTCACTAAGGCTAACCATTTTGCTTCCCACCTATCCGAGGTCTTCTCCATTCCTGATGATCCACATTTTGGTTACTCCCTCTTCCCCACCGTCCTTGACCACACAGACACCTCTGTCCCCCCACACGCCCCTAACTTCCAGTACTTGGATCGGTTACGCCCCTCAGACATCAACACTCCCATCACTGCACAATCACCACAATCGTCCTCCGCTCTAATGCAACACCGACCCTGATCATGATGGCGTCATCTACTGCCACCTCAAGGAATCCCCCACATCCTTCCTGTCTGTCCTTGCTACCTACTACAATGTCCTCCTCTCCACTGGATTTTACCCCGACCTGTGGAAGACTTCCCATTTCCTGCTGTTCCCTAAACCTAACAAACCCCCCTCTGATACCTCTTCCTATCGTCCCATCTGCCTCACCTCCATGTTCAGTAAGGTCTTCGAGGCCATCCTCTCTCACTGTATTCACCGCCACCTTAACCAACACCACCTCCTTCCCCTTACCCAATGTGGCTTCCAGCCTTCCTTCTCCGCCGACGACCAGGTCCTTAACTTTACCAATCTTCTTTCCCTCCAAATTAACTCCCGTTTCTCTGCTATCTTTGTATCCCTTGACCTCCAGAACGCCTATGATCGTGTCTGGCATCTCGGGCTCCTCTTCAAACTCCAGACGTATGCTCTCACCACCAACTTCATCCATCTCGTTGCTTCCTTCCTCTCCCATCGTCCCTCCTATGTGACTATCCACAGTTCCAACTCCAGTACTTTCTATTCCTCTGCCGGTGTGCCCCAATGTTCTGCCCTTTCCCCTCTCTATTTCCTGTACACTGCTGATATGCCCAAACCTTCCCCACCTGTTCATCTTCTCCAGTTTGCTGATGACACCGCCTTCCTAGCCCTTCATCCTACCCTTCAATAGTCCCAACATACCCTCCAAACCCTCCTTGACCAATTCACCACTTGGTGCAACCAGTGGTTCCTCCGTATCAATCCCTCCATGACCCAGACGATGATTATAGGCCGCACCACCTGCTCCTTCCGCCTCCATGATTTCTACCTCACCATTTATGGCCAGCCTATCCACCTACCCTCAAATACCTTGGCCTCACAATCGACCGCCACCTCATCTGGACTCCCCATCTCCTTACCATCCAAAACAAACCTCACAACCGCCTCCACCTCCTGAAACTCCTGTCCGGCCGGACGTAGGGTCTGCATCCTTCCACCATCCTTCACACCTACAAATCCTTGATCCGCCCCATCCTCTGTTATGCCAGTGTAGCTTGGATTTCCGCCCCTCCCCAGTTCTATAAAGCCCACCAAATCCTCGAACGCCTTGCGCTCCGCCTCGCCGTCCACATCTGCCTTCCATCCCCCATGAGCATCCTCTACGACCTCATCCTCCTCCCCCACCTTCTCCGTTTCCTTGAACACATCCGCACACTATGTACTGTCTGCCGCCTTGATCCCCCTCACCCCCAGGTGTCTCCCTTCCTCTCCACCCCCAACCAGTTGCCGTGTCTTTACCATTGTGTCCCAGCCTCTCTCCATCTCCACACCCTCCATCTCAACTTCCACCGCCTACCCCTCCCAGATGATGAGCTTCGCACTGACATCTACCCTTCCTACCAAATCTAACCCCATCTTCCTGCCTCCTCCTCAGGGCTCCCTCTCCTCCCCGTTTTTCGAGCGATTTCCCCCTCCTACTTCTGTCCCTCTCTTGTGCCCTCTTTCAGTGTCTCTGCACTCCCTCCTGCCCTGTCTTCCCTCTTCATCTCCTGCCACAAGTATCTCCTGGCCTCTTCATGTACCCGCTGACACCCCTATTCTCTTCATCCCGCCGATTCCCCTGCTGCCCCTTGCTCTCCCTCCTTTTCCATCTGCTCTGACCTTTCCCTCGGCAGATCCCACCTGGCAGTTTTATTCCTTGTCGTGTGTGCTACAAGTGGGTTTTAAGTGTGTTGTTCTGGAGTTTTTTTAATATTGTGGCCGACTTTTAACCTGTGAATGTCCATTCAGTGTCTTCTCTGTGTTTTAAGCATCGCCAACTGTGTTTTTTAACTTCCTGATTACTTTTTTAACTGTCCCCTGTGAACGTCTCCATGTCAGTCTAATTTTACCTCCATTTTCTCCCTTTACTCTGTTTTATGGTCCCCTTTTTTATCGCCTTATGTATGTAAAATTTTCTTCTTATTTTAGTTGTCATGTCGCTCGGCTGAAGAACGGCGGAATGTGCCACTGACAGCCCTCCCCTGCCCATATGGGGCAGGGGAATGAAATCACAATAAAGCAAAAAAAAAAAAAGAAACAAAAAAAAGGCGCCCGAACCTCAGCCGAGTGCGCAGTACATAGGACAGTGGGCCAAAGTGCGCGAGAGGCTGGTGTAGCCGACTCGGACAAGTCTGTTACAGTAAACAAATACATTGGTGACTAAGGAAAACTCACTGTACGTTGATGCTTTCAGGTCCGTTAAGCATAAACTATCAACTGATTACGTAACTACTTATAACAGGTCGACCAAACCGCCCTCACACCGAGGTGAAATAATGTTGAGGTAGACTGATACAAGAAGGTGAAATTGAGCGCTTATTTTTGTTTTGAAAATGTTGGTTTTAGTCTATAGCCACAGTTTGTTTATTTTCCCTCCCAGTTACCAGTTTCGGTACACGCTACCATCCTCAGGCCATCCTCTGGCACGCATTCGTGACCCTCCCTTCCGAAGTAACTGTGTCAGATTTTTGTATTTGACACGTTACATCTACTTGGGAAGTAAACGTAACCAGTAGCAAAATAAATAAACTGCTACTGAAGACTAAAACAAAAAAATTTCAGTATTGTATTCGTCGTTGTTCGACTGAGAGTGTGTGAGGAATATGTATTTTTATATGTAAATTGAGGTGGAGGGGGAAGAAGGGAAGCGGGTGGGAATGGGGTACTGATGTCAGCTGCATCGAGGCATTATGCAGAATCAGCGGCGACGAGTGGAAAGTGTGTGTCTGCTGTAGGCCGTCTCAACGCCGCTCTGCGACTGCACTGAATTATCTCCACTGCTTCTACAGAGAAGACCAACAAATACGAGAACCACGCAACACAATACCGCTGAGGAGGCAAAAAGCAAATGTAGAATTTGCCCTTCATAATTCTGGATACTTACAAAGCATTAATGTAGTGAAAGGAATGTACGGCCGACCTCTCCAGACTGGATGTGCTGGGTCAGACTAACTCCCACTAACCGTGTCACAAGTGCTGATGTCGTGACATCACAGACGTGTATAACCGCGTGAGGCGTGCAGCGACACAGCAGTTTTCTACGGAAGGTGCTTTTTACGTCTGCGTATGCCTGTCAGACGCTGATTACGCCGTGACGAGTTTTCGGCACTGTGTATGATGGAACTGTTTACCAAACCATAGAAAAACACTCGAAAAAAGTACAGAATATTAGAAAACTAAAATATATTTAATACGAATGAAGAGGAAGGAGCAGGTAATTCAACAAAAAATGCGACATGCGATTCATGTCTTACATTTTCTGCTGTGTAAGAGGCTGTAGACATCAGAATGTACGGCATTGGCTTTCACCTGAATGACGGTCATTATCTTACTCCTAGGAGACTATAAAGTAATTCGACAAATTATTTACATCAAAACTTGAGAAAACAGCATTCGGCAATGTATGCGGTGGGGCCGCCACCGACCCCTTGTCTGGTAGCCCAGTGGTAATCTGTTGTTTTTGATAACGACAATGGAAATATTTTTTGTGAACTTGAACTTTTTGTTCATATTTAACACGGAAGGAATTTCGAGAACATACGACATAAGAACGTCATCATCAGAAACTTAGTTCCATGCTGTAACGGAGTTTGTGGCCCAGAGCAATTTTCGTGGCACATCATCAATGTTGCATCTCCTTAATTGCTAGCTATGTCATGCTGTCGAGTTACAAACTAATGATCTGAGGATAAATGTGGTTGTTATTAGACTTGACGATGAATTTAGCCTTGAATATAGCTCGCCAGTTTATATAGTGGGGCAAATAAAAGTGACCCAGAGGACAGAGTTCCAGGGTACGAAGGAACACAGCAAGGTGAAGGAAATACAGTAATGACCTGTCTGTAGCAGATATCGCGAGTGACCACCGTCCACCTCTTGGCACTTGTGGATCCTGGTCAGCCAGCTGCTGAACGTGGATCGAAGCTCGACCGCTGGTATTGATGCAGTTTCATCCCAAATGCTCTGCTGCAGTCCTTGAAGGCTATGAGGGTTGGTGCGACACACCCTACACTTGAGGGCTCCCCACACAAAATGATTGCACAGTGACAGATCAGGTGAAATGGCTGGACAGCTACGGTCGTGACCAGACTGACCACCGCTAAAAACTCTGTCACACATGACTCTTAGATTTGGCTGGCTGTATGGGCAGCTCCTCCATCCAGTTGGAACTAACTGTAGGTGTTTACCTCCTCCGTTAGTGCTGCCAGAAATGATTTCAAAATGTTGGCAATGTAACGCCCCGAAGTCAGACTCTGATGAAAGCAGATGGGGCCAATAACGTGGTGTGCAGACACTGCACACCAAACCCCATCGTTGCGATAATGCAGCTGCGTTATGTGGAAATTATATGGATTCTCCGCTGCACAGAACCTGTGATTCTGTGAGTTGACATAACCACTCAGGTGAAACCAGACTTCGTCAGACATAAAAAAGCCAATCACAAAACAGGAGGCACTAAGGGAACTCTGCTGGTTTTAATGCGCGAACAACAGACACTCAGCAGGGATGCAAGTGCAGGCCCAGCTAGAGTATTCGGCAGCATGATCGACGTGTCATTCCACTTTTTTGCAACAGGCGTCGGATTGATTTGATAAGACATTAAAGCATTTTCTGGTGAGCTCCATTCACATTTTATGGTGTCCGGGCATGTTTCGGAATGTTTTTTGACTTGTTCAAAACAGATACTCTCTGAGGCCATTTTTGGACTGAACGTTGCGTGGCGTTTCTTGCTGGCACTTTGAGACCATTAAACTTCTCGACAAACAAGTAACCACACCATTCCAATGCCTTTTTGTCACGTAACTTTCCACATCGGACACCAGCTGCTCCTCTGTGAGTACCGTCGCCTCCTTTGCACTGCTCCACTCGCGCTGACACAGCTCGCACTGCGCTCTGCACTGGTCTGGATCACGTGGCCGGCATATACGTGGTGTCTGCGTCACATTCACCTCCAATCGTATCCATTCGTCTGCGCCATTTTTATTTGTCCCTGCCTGTATATTACAGGGTTTGCTTGCATTTCACGTATGATGCCCAGACTGGAATGGAATGACGTTAATTCGCGGCTCGAGGATGAACTGAGATGGAACAGCTGGAAATTCATGTCGAGTGACTGAGAGATGGATATCGCAATTTTATGTCGATTTCCTCCCCTAGGTTCCAGTTGTGGAGGTCACACCGTATTACTGTGTCTCCCCCTACCCCAGGCCCAGATTTGTTAGTTCCCGAACTTTTGCTAGTATGTGGGATATTATTGCCTAAATTCGTTGCTTGAATTTTAGCGCTCGAATTATTTTTTCTGTACACTGGGTTACTTTGGATAGTTGTATGTTGCGAACAAATGAGATTAATTATTATTATTATACTGGAACTGGCTTTTTAATAAATGAACAGTTTTGTTGCTCTAACTCAGTAGAACGCACAACATACCCACCTCTGCTGCAATTATCGTAAAAATGTTCTGAAATTATTTCTGTTATCAAAAATAATGCAATGCTTAATGAACCTCAAAGCTTTCTGTGGATTTATCGTCAACATTAATTATTAATCAGTGCATTAACCAGAAAATTATTTCTCTATAACTTTTACGAGCCCATAATTTTTGCTTAGCGAGGTTTCCTTTTGAAATATGAAAGTATTTTTTTAACTTTGACACTGTTAAAGTTTACAATATAAGCAGTGCGCGTCCGCCTATGAAACAGAACGTAAAATCTGCTGCTTTGAACTCCGATCTCGAACTGCTGTGAGAAATAATTTTAAATGCACTTTTCGCCTGACCGCTTATTGCCGTATGATTGCCCTTATTATCAGATTTGAATCTGCCGCGGCGGCGGCTCGCTCCGCCGTGTCGCAGCTCTGCACCGCGGACACGACTTAAAAAGCTGAATGTGTCGCAAATAGATGTGTAAAATAGCAGGCAAGCTGTCTAACAGTACCATACGAATTCTCATTAAACAACTATATTTAAAACTCGAATAACAAGTTCACACACCATTCTTAATAATCAGCGCCTAATAGCGTCCTGCTTACTATCTTGACAAATGAAAGCCACCTACGTGTTAAACATAGCGTCAGAGGTTCCTCCTCTCTATGTGACTCCAAGAAGACGACAACGACAATATTATTCTTACACTATTATTTATAAAATGGCTGATTGTCATGAAATCTTTGAGTTTTTCTTCATTAATTCTTTTCTATGGTGGTTTCAGAACTCGCCGACACAGATATTATTTCACAAATCCACTACTTAATCCTTTACAAATACAAAATATATCATGATTGTCTCTATTCTCTTATTATTCAGAGCCCACAGACGTAATTAGTGCCTGTATATACATAAATAAAATTGTAATTGCATAGTTATAAAGCATGTTTTACGTGGAAACGTTATGGAGTCTGATGTGAAAGATAACTTTAAAGGTGAGAGTGAATATTATGAGTTTACAGCAGATTACATGTGGTGGTTGTGGAGGTAAAACGGAAGTTAGCGGGAGCATGCAGCCTGCTCTGCTGCCGTTCGTACATTATCAGCATTACCTCACCTTCCATGCTGTGTTACAGTGATACAGTTGATGTGATACTCATTATGTCCCACCATGAAGACATGCAAGACCAGATTAATATATCATGCTGTGCGGAAACGTAGGGTTGAAACGAAGCCTCGTGTTTGTTAAGGAGACGCCGAACTGTGGAGAACATAAGAAGCGTTAGCCTGCACTGACCCTGCAACACTGGTATCTACCAGCACGACAATGCGCCTCACTCATAGCTCCAGTCGTGCTGAAATAACTCAACCAACCTGGTTGTGACATCTAAGGGCTAATCCAGGTTGCATGTCGTGTTCAGCCGTGGCCGAAAGTAGCCCCTGTAGCCTTTTCACGGCACCCTGATGAGAGCAGTATACACTAGACCTGTTCCTACACCGTTCCTACAAAACCACCTGATTTAACCTTTGCTCAGAACGACACCCATCTACTCAGTTATTGTGTTACAGGGATCTCCTCTGCAGGGTGTTCCTCAGTTCACCTGACGCAGACATGCTGATTTATTGGCGTTTCATGCTGGACAAAATAATAAGCCAAAATAACCAGTGGTGTTTGGTCGGAAAACACAGAATTTGCTAGATACAACAAGCCTGGTCTGCTGCCTTTTGGACAACTATACTGGGATGTGTTGTTTCAGCAGGACATCTCTTATTGACTAACTTTCTGAACACAGAGCTGCTCTAGCGCAGATGTTCCTCATATCCTGTATTACTGGTTAAAGGATCAGTTTTTAAATATCCTTTGTGGCCATCTGTAACTTAAAATAACCCATGTTGTTCTGTGAGGGAACACTAAACTGTGCTGGATTCCTCCAAGCTCTACTACTGTGCTACTTTTGGGAGTGATCTTTCAACAGGACAAGACATTTATACACTTTCACTACTCTCCATTACATACCACAGTCCCCTCGGAAGTGACAAATCAGATACACTCGCAGTTGCGGAACTTAAACATGAAACGATCCTCCTGTGTCTGAGGAATTACTGAACTCTGCAGGTGTCCAGAGTGTGGTCCTGCCTCTGCTGGGTGAGTAGGAGACGGTGTTCCACAGGAACACCGCCATTTCTGTCGCTTTCTGTGATAAGTGGCACAAATTGTCCTAATGTCCAATCCTCCCCTGGCAATGGCATGCAAGCCTAATATTTGAGTATCATGTTTTAGAGGAACCATTAAGCTAACAATCACTAATGATAGATCAATGAATAATACAGCATGGTTACTGGTACTTGGTAACAACCTTAACGAATGTATCTACTGTTTCTTTGCCATATTTAGCGAGTGTGTGTAACAGAACAGATATCATTGTACGCACATTAATCTCTCTAACTTTGTACTCGAGGTTCCTACTTGAGACGTGCAATAGTTTCAACGTAACTGTAGCACATTTTGTCTCGAATTTCTTTTCTGTGAATTTACCTAATAGAATTTCACGCCAGCCGCCGTGGCCGAGCTGTTCTTGCCGCTTCAGCCCGGAACCGCGGTGCTGCTACGGTCGCTGGTTCGAATCCTGTCTCGGGCATGGATGTGTGTGATGTCCTTACGTTAGCTAGGTTTAAATAGTTATCAGTCTAGGGGAATGATGACCTTAGATGTTGTCCCATACTGGTGAGAGTCACTTGAACCATTTTTTTGAGACTTTCACGAAAACAACTTCGTCCTTCCGCCAAACACTCCGGTTTGAATTCCACAACCCCCTCTGTTACTTCTGCGTATGCTCAGCCCTAGCACTCCATCTGATTTTGCTCCATACCCGCTGTCATGCCGACTTGACCAGGTCTCCAGGTGCTGCAGCAGAAGTCTACATCTACATCTACATGGATATTCTGCAAATCCCATTTAAGTGCCTGTCAGAGGGTTCATGGAACCACCTTTACAATTCTCTGTTATTTCAATCAAGTATAGCGCGTGGAAAAAACAGCGCTTATATATTTCCGTGCGACCTCTGATTTCCCTTATTTTATTATGGTGATCGTTCCTTCATATGTAGGTCGGAGTACACTCCTTGGACATCCACATTCAGGTTCAGGTTCTTCCTGTAGTTCAATATCAGCATAGCTATGCATTGAAACGACGTGTATTTCTGTATCATCCGCATTAAATTTCTGAATTGTTACGTTATACACTGAAGAACCAAAGAAACTGGTACATAGGCCTAATATCGTGTAGTGTCCCCGTGAGCACGCAGAAGTGCCGCAAAACGACCAATGTCTGAATGAGTTCTGGGGAAATAACACCATGAATCCTCCAGGGCTTATAAAATAAATAAAATAAAATAAAATATTTATTTTTCTATCTGTATGATATTGATTGGTTGTAATTAATATTTGCTTATCTGGAACGTGGACGCTTAATCATTTGGTATCAGACGCTTGACAATGGCTTTTTCTTAAATGCAATGTTAATCGTAGTTGACCGTGAAATAAGACTCAAATAATCGGACTTCGTATTTAAATCGTTTCCAAAGACTGCTGCGGTAGGTGCGGACTCAAATCTAAATTCTCAATATTAGAGTAATTTTGCCAGCCATGTCAATACGTCGTACAGATGTGACTGTCTACTAAACATAAAAAGTTTACACAGTTAGTTAAATCAGATATATTCAACCAATAAGCCTACAGTTAAATAATTCTACTTACTTTCATAAATATAAATTCTTTACAGAATGGAGTGCCTAGTAAGATTGCAACTCGCAGTGTTCTTATATAACATCAAGTATGGCGGTGTGCCAGTCAATGAAATATACGTGCTACCCGCACCACTTATCCAAGACTTCTCTCTTCTTAATGTAACATAAGAGTATCGTAATTGTGTTTTTTGTTTTATCAGCGACATAGCGCTGCAGTTCTGTGCAATAGGCTTTATTTATTTGTCAGAGATTAATTATTTAATTAAGATTTCGCGTTTCCGAGGAAACTCACGCAGGGCATGCAAATGTGCCTTTATATTGCCCCCTGAATTGCGAGGCGAAAGGACACACCTGCAGGCGAGCAATTCACCTAAAGGCACAAGAAAATCTTAGTTATCTACAACTATTTACATGACATACATTATACAATATATTATATACAAAATTTGAATGACGCGCGTGCGCCGTAAAAGTTCTTATGTTGGCAAAATAGAGGGCGCGCATGCGCAGAAGCGTCTGTCTAACTACGGCACTGCCGTTGTATCGTAAATTTAGATCACGCGGCACAGTATTGCAGTTCATATTGTTCGTGTGCGCGCGCATTTCTTAGTCGTTGCACAAAGAAAATATTCCACCAAGATTACATATGAAGACTACATTCTATGACAGGTAACTTAGTTTTAAAATTACAATATTTGTTATAATACAATACAACTTTAGATTGTTGAATATTCTTAGTTACATAGTACTGCACTTGAAAGAAAAATGTCTTTATGTTTCAGGTGCGTTGACCTATACACATCATGTCGTTATTACAGTTTATATTCATCTGCTGCACAATAATTTTTCACAGGTTAGTGTCATCGTGGTAAAGTTTTTTTTTTTTTTTATCACAGTAACATCGCTGTATAACAACATGATTGATACATAAGCATGTCCATTTCCTATTTCCATTATAGTCGTTGTGATGCAGTTCGTTGTGACAAAAGGCATTGTTTATTACAGATCAAACGTGACCCGTCGAGTAATTGGTCCATATGCAGTTCGTTTTCGATATTCCGTGGAAGCTTGGTTGCAGAACCTCGGATGGCACATAGCTGGCGTCGATCCTTGGACAGTTCAGGTAAGTGTGTCCGTCACATTTCGAGAACATTCCATTCCCTGAAGTTCCAACCAAAATTCTTCCACTCGTCGTGTTGTTTTCTGGACAGGCACGTTGTGACCATTTAATCCAGTTAACATCTTGAAGTTAGATACTGTAGTAATGTCACTAGACGATGCACCAATTACGCACTTCACATTTTCAGTTTTTTTTTTTTTTTTTTTTATATAGCTCACCTAAATGTTCGTAGTTACTTATCGAAGAAATCGTTCATCACGTTCACAAAGGTACGATGCATGATGAATGTCATTAACAGTTTCTTTCACTTAGGTTTCTGCGTAGTTGCAGACTTAGTAATGTACGTTAATGTCCGTGAACAGTGGTTCACTACGCATTTTTTTTAAGGTTTTTTTTTTTACATTTTGGCACTCGTTATTGTTCAAATTTTCACATAGTAACAGTTACATTATACATCAGTTAAAAAAACATAAGTAATCATACATATACACGTCACATATTTTCTTAGCATAAACATAATACAGTTACACATAAACATATTTACATCATCATTACGTAGCTATAAATTATTACATTGTGTCACATTTGATTACATGAATTGCAGATATTTACGTCCTCTTTAACGGTTTTGCTGGGATTTTATCGATGTTTTTTGTGATGTCATCTGAAATTAAGATAGGTTAGACACAACATTCATTACATCAGTAGGCAAGACCAGGCGTTTTCACTACTCAATAAATATTCAAAATAATAAGAGACGGAAAACTGTTCGATTCCTCGCGTTTTGTGCGTGTATGTATAGTGTCTGTGTGGCCTTGGCTACTGGTAGATGCTTTTCTTGCTGAGAGATGTGCGTCTAATCTATTTCTCGAAGTAAAAGATCGCTTCACAGATGACGTCTGTCGGTTCGTCAGGTGTCATACCAAGTCAGTGGTACCTACAGTCACAAATGTTCCATGAAAAATTAATATATCCTTCACTGCTACGTAATCATAAATTTTACTTTAATATTCAGTCTTTTCGGTGGTGCCACGGCGTTGAAAGAAAAGTTCTTCTGTCTTCAACTGCGTCACTGGAACCGCTGAAATGAAAATTTTCTATACTACTTATTATCTGTGTTGTAGCAAACAGAGTTTTGCGAGTTGCTTAGCAATGTTTTCATGGGTATGACTTATTTAGCATGAAATGCTCTAAGATCTCGGTGTGCGTATAGCCCAATAATTTTGTTAGTTCTAGGATGTTGTAACAGATACGCACCAGGATGCGATATGTTAACAACTATATAAGGTCCTTCATATAGCAGACGCCACTTAGCATTGCGTCGTTTGAGTGCTACAGATTTATGATGAGTACGAAGTAGTACAAGCATTCCTACCTTGAATTTTTGTTTTCTTTTTATTATGTTTGTGTGATGTTTGTTTCGTATCTGTGCGTGATGTGCCAGTGTAGTCAATACCTCTCTTATTTTCTGTTCAGGTGTGATTTCCTTGTCTGACAACTTAGGTAATGGTTCTATCCATTGATCGTTCTGTTTGCAACTGAACATGATCTCGTTAGGTGTGTAATTTGTATTGTAAATATTTAAGTTATTGTGTACGTCTTCGAAAAGACTTAGGTAGGACACCCAATTAGTATGTTTTGATGAAATATAGGTCCTCATAATCGGTTTAGTACTCGGAAAAGTCTTTCAGCCGCGTTACATTGTGGACTAAACTTTGAAATAAATATACTTTTAATGTTATTGTCCTTCAAGAAATTTCTCCATTTGTACCCAGAGTAGTATGCTGCATTATCTGACAGAATTGCTTTAGGTTTTCCCACGTGCGTCAGGTAATCACTTGAGAATCTTCGTATTATAGCATTTGCAGTGGCGGATTTTAAAGCATAAAGTTTTACATGTTTAGAAAATATATCGTAAAAAGCTAAGATATATTTGACTCCTCCAGAGCTTGCTGCATGCGGTCCACTGATGTCAGTACATAGAATTTCCAGGGGTTTACTCGGTAAAATAGAATGTAAATCTGTTTTTGTGAATAAATTCTGAGGTTTTGATTTTTGACATATGACACATGTTTTCAGTTCCCTGTAAATTTTTCTTCTCATATTGCTAAAATAACAGTATGTGCTGAGCTTTGCCAAACACTTTTTCGTCCCATAATGACACCAAACTAAGTGTGTGTGCCAAATCAGATTACGTTCAGACTTTTCGGGAATGCATACACACCAGTTAGTAGCATTTGGATGTCGGCGATAAAATAACACATCATTGTGTAACTTGTCATACCTAGTCAAAGGATGATTGTGTTTCTCTACCAGTAATGTTATTACCTTATACCAGTGAGGATCAGATTTTTGTAATTTAGCCATGTTTCTGCACATATCAATATAATATTGGTGATACTGCTTGTCTTGCATTAAGAGAATCCTGTAGTCATTTATATTTTCTAAGTCACTGTTGGTTTCATTCATACCTTGTGGAAGCCTAGACAAAGCGTCGGCAATGGTGTTGTCCTTACCTTTTATGTACTTAATTTCAAAAGAGTAGTTCTGAAGTGTAACCACCCATCGTATTGGTCTAGGATGTACAAGTTTACAAGTTAACAAAAATGTCAGGGCCTGGTGATCGGTATAAATTACTGTATGTTTTCCAAATAAATAATAATTGAATTTCTTGAATGCCCAGACTATGGAAAGTGTTTCTAACTCAGTAGTGGAGTATGTACGCTCACATTCAATTAGAGTACGACTTGCAAACCCAATAATTCTTATCTGTTCCTTTTCTTTATTCTTTACAACTTGAAATAAGCAACAGCCCAAGCCAGCACGTGAAGCGTCACAAGTCATACGAAAATCTAATTTGAAATCTGGATGGCTCAATATGTTTGCATTCACTAAAGCATGTTTAATTGTATTAAAGTCATTCTGGCACTGTTCCGACCAGATCCAAACTTGATTCCTTCTGAGTAGATTTAGCAGATGTTTACTGTTCAAAAGTGGTTGTGGTAAAAAACGTCTGAAAAATGAACATAGCCCAACGAATGATTTTAACTGCTTTTGAGTTCGAGGGCTAGGAAAGTTTCTGATAGCATCTAATTTACTGGGATCAGGACGTATGCCCTGTGAATTAATGATATGTCCTAAATATTTTATCTCACTGCAACCAAATTTTGATTTTCTAAGATTGGCTGTGACTCCAGCTTGTGCAAATTTTTCTAAAATTTTTTGAAGTGTGTCAACGTGTTCATTCCAAGACTGTGTAGCTATCAGTATATCATCTACATAGTGTGTGACTGTCTCAACTAAATCATCGCCAAGCACGGTATCCAGGGCTGTAATGAATACCCCAGAACTGACATTCAATCCGAAGGGTAGAACACAAAACTGATAGGTTCGCCCCCCGAACATAAATGCAGTATATTTCCGAGAATCAGGAGTGATACCTACTTGCCAAAATGAATTAGCGAGATCTATTGTGGAAAAATATTTTCCATCTAGAAATTTCTGTAATTGCTCTTCTAAATTTTCGGGTTTTGTGTGAACCGGTAAAATTATTTCTTTAATTGCTCGTGCGTCTAACACTAGCCTAATGCTACCATTTGATTTTTTGACAACAAGTAGAGGACTACAGTAAGGTGAGGTGGATGGTTCAATGACCTTCCAGTCTAACATTTGTTTTAATTCTTGCCACACAGCAGGTCGTTGAGATAACGGTACGTTATATGTCTTGTGGTAGAAGATCTTGTGAGGCTTAACTTCAATCTTGTACACATACATGTTGATAACACCTAATCGTTTGGTAAAAACTTGTAAATATTTGGATAACACTTCCTGTAGTTTTATACGTTCATGTACACTGAGAGCTGTAGCTTCATTTATCTTATGATCAAGCAATGTTTTCAAGTGCATTAGCTCTGTGTCAGATGAGTGTGTGTGCGTGTCTTGAATGTCATTGTCAAGTACTAACTGAACCTTGTACCCTGTACAGTGTTTGTCATGCTTTAGAGTTCTCCTGTCCAAATCAATAATAATTACACTGCCTTTATCATTTAAAATGCATTTACCTTTGGAGAAGTCTATAATGCAGTCCTTCTCGCTCATAATATCTATTCATAATATACAATTTGCCACAAGGTTTTGTACAACCAGGAATGGCCATTGTACGGTTCCATTCCCTATTTTAATGTTTACAAAAACTTGCTTCGTAACCCTACATGACTTATTACCCAGATCAGTAGTTATTTTACAGTTTTGGGCAGGAAACTCAGGCACAGGCTCCAATTCACACATCTTTTTATAGAAATTAAAATACAAAACGCTCACAGCTGCACCTGTATCTAAGATAATAGTAGTTGGAATCCCACCTACTACACCAGTAGTAGATGCTAAAACAATTTCATTTGTGTTTGAACGACATTGTGTACTGTCTTGCAAAAGTTCATCTGATATATTGTCATTGTGGTTGTACCTTATAAATAAAACAGGTAGTTTTTGTTTAGAATTATTAGGCATATCAATATTTTGTTGTTCAATTGTGGTGTCAAATAACTGATTAACATTGAAGTCGCCCCCCCAAGAATTCTTCAGCCACGACCCTGGGCATAGAAGTTACTGTTTCTAGTTTGTTGGATTAGCATTCGTATTAGGTACTGACACAGATTGAGGTTGTGTATCAGGTGTCATTTCTATTATATTCACATTCGGATATTGCCTGTTGTGATCTCCAAACTTTTGCGGTTGTTGTTGCTGTTGCGCATTATAACTTACCTGTCGGTCGTAAGGTATGCTCCAATTTGGTCCTGGTGGCTGCTGTGGTAAAGCAGTGTTTGAATGAAAGTATTGATCGCTACGAGTGCAGCCTTGATGCTGTCTTGGCTCGTAGTTATTATTATTTCTATTTCTGTTTGTGTTTTTGTTGTTACATTTGTATCCGTTGTTACCGTTGTAGTTATTACCGCGGTGCCTTTTGTATGGATTGCCGCATGAAATGTTATTACTGTTGTAACTATTGTTTGTATTGGAATACGCGTGTTGATTTTGATTTCCGTATTGAGACGGCATGTGAGTTTGCTGTTTTTGCTGTACCGCGTATCCAACTGTGGGCGCGCCAGAATTGAGTTGGCAAGCCTGCATGTTTTGCATACCACTAGTATAAACATTGTGGCTGCTGTTTTGCCGCGCGGAGCGCTGATCTTCTAGTAACATGTCGACCGAATCTAAAGCTGTTAAAAAATAATCTGGATCGTCATCCGGAATATGTAAGAGTTTTTCTTTAATGTTGAAAGGCAATTTGGCCTTCAACGCACGGAGTATATCACGTGTTGCGACTGGTTCGTCTAAAAAATGTCCCATGTTCAAGTATTTTTCAAAATATCTGCGTAAGTTACCATTTTTACTGTAAAAAGTTTCAGGTTCTAAAATTTGTCTCCTGAGTCGCTCCTGGACGGATTGCGACCAGAATTTGTTCAGAAAGGCACGCTCAAACTCACTGTACGTGGTACATACGTCAGCTTGACTGTATGCCCAGACAGCTGCGTCGCCTTGGATGTAACCGATAATATATGAAATCTTTTTCCGGTCACTCCAAGTGCGTGGAAATGCGTTACTAAAAGATTTAAGAAAAATCACCGGATGAATGGTTCGTTTTTCTGGGATAAAAGCCTGAAATTGCCTGTGTTTTATTAAGCTTTCTTCTTCCTTTGCATTATGATATGGATTTCTTCCACTGTAATTACTGCAATGTTCAGCTGGCGAGTAATTACGATAATGTTGCTGTGGTTTACCATGATAATAGCTTGTGTTTGTGGTTGCACGTCGTGGTATGTGTTGTAGTCGTGGTGTGTTTTGTTCTTGTGTGCTTGTCGTGTGCGGTATGTGTGCGTCATACTCGAATGTATATTGGTTTCTGAACTGTACTTTTTGACTGATATCTTCGTTACATTCAGACTGTGGTTGATCGGTGAATTGTCTCATGGGTGCAGTGACGGATTGTACTGCGTCACTAATCAGCTGTTTGTTATTAGTGATGTATTCCGCTACGGAGTCGTGCAGAATTGTTGGTAAAATTTCACGTATGCATCTATCAAAATGTTTGTCTTTGTTCTCTACCCAATCATGAAATTCTTTATTAATATTTTGAAAATGAGCTGTGGCATCAGATTGTAAGATGTCAGTCAGGTGTTGTTCAACATCGTCAAATTTATTCTGCACGTCAGTAATTCGTTTTTCAAGGTTGTCGTGTACTGAAGGATATGTTTGAATTTGAGCTTCACACGTGACATTAAGGTTTTTTAATTGTGTCTGTAAAAGTGCTACGTCATTTGTAGTCTTTTCTTGTATCGGATTAAGCTTGGAAAATTTCGTACTGAGATCAGTCATCTGTTTGGTCAGTGTGGCGTCTATAAGTTCTACACGTATACATAAAGTGTCATTACCTGTCTTGATTGCTATGAGATCAGATTTAATTTCGTCATTTTGTGTCTTTAACTGTGTCTTTAAGGTTGCCATGTTTTCCGCGTTCTGTTTCATTAGCATTTGTAACATGTTGGCAATGTTTACTGTTTGCAAGGTCTCTGCCCCCGCCGCGTCATTAGACGTGACGTCATGTATTAACATGGGCTCTGACTGAGACTTTGAAATTTTTGTGGTGGACGGCCAATTGTCAAAATTTCCGTTAACACTTGCGTCAATATTTGATGAATCGTCACTATCGGTTGCTGTCGTAAAGTCATTTTCTAACACTTGTCTCTCGTCCGAGTCGGATTGCGTCTGAATAGTATGTCTTTGCTGTTCCATCTTTGCGTATTGTTTTCTAGTTATGACCATGCCACACGTGATATATGTTTCAAGAAAATAATGTTTGACACTGGTTTTAAAATAAAATGCAGTTGAGCATGAATCGCTCGTAGCAACAATGGCTGTTTGTTAATTTAGAAATGTAAACTGAATATGGCATTATTGTTAATGGCTGCTGTCCGTATTACAACGTATCGTACAGAAGTCGGCCATATTGTACACTCGTGTATTGGTATTGTTGCAGAAGTTATTGTTTAAGGAAAAGTACTGAGAATGAAATTTATCACTGGAAACTGCTACGCGCGAAAGAAATACTACAGAATCTACTGAAGAGCTAATACACTGAATTATGCGTCTCGTCAAGCCTGCCAATGCAAAGATGCTGCGTCTTACCTTATTTTGCTGGAAGCTTCATTGCGTCTTCCCGCAAAATTTTATAACTGGCAAATATCTTCAGATTTTTGATATTTCTCATATAGTCAAGTCCAGGTCCAGAAAGTTGATTTTTCACATGAAACAAAGAGAACAATGTAACAAATGACAAAATAACAAGTCCGACACGCAGTAGCCAATATAAAATAAATAAAATAAAATATTAATTATTTTATCTCTATGATAGCGATTGGTTGTAATTAATATTTGCTTATCTGGAACGTGAAGGTTTAATTATTTGGTACCAGACGCTTGACAATGGCTTTTTCGTAAATGCAATGTTATTCGTAGTAAACCGTGACATAAGACTCAAATAATCGGACTTCGTATTTAAATCGTTTCCAAAGACTACTGCGGTAGGTGCGGACTCAAATCTAAATTCTCAATATTAGAGTAATTTTGCCAGCCATGTCAATACGTCGTACAGAGGTGACTGTCTACTAAACATAAGAAGTTTACACAGTTAGTTAAATCAGATATATTCAACCAATAAGCCTACAGTTAAATAATTCTACTTACTTTCATAAATATAAATTCTTTACAGAATCGAGTGCCTAGTAAGACTACAACTCGCAGTGTTCTTATATAACATCAAGTATGGCGGTGTGCCAGTCAATGAAATATACGTGCTACCCTCACCACTTATCCAAGACTTCTCTCTTCTTAATGTAACATAAGAGTATCGTAATTGTGTTTTTTGTTTTATCAGCGACATAGCGCTGCAGTTCTGTGCCATAGGCTTTATTTATATGTCAGAGATTAATTATTTAGTTAACATTTCGCGTTTCCGAGGAAACTCATGCACGGCATGCAAATGTGCCTTTATAGACTATCTCCATTCCGATGCATTATTCCTTCGTTACTGCATCCCTCGCTCCCTCACATTGACGAATTAAAACAGAAATAACGTCGCTATGAAATACTATGGGTTCTATGACATCTCCTTCAAAATCGAGAAACGTTTCTATGGAAACGACAGGATTTTCTTTTGGGATTCGAGTATCTCCTTTCCGATGCACTATTCCCTCTTTACTGCTTACCTCGCTCCCTCACATTGACAAATTAACACAAAAATTACGGGGCTATGAAATACTATCGGTTCTATGACTTCTCCATCTAAATCGAGTAACGTTTCTATGGAAACGACAGGATTTCCTTTTGGGATACCACTATCTCCATTCCGATGCACTATTCCTTCTTTACTGCATCCTTCGCTGCCTCACATTGACGAATAAACATAGAAATTGATTCGCTAAGAAATACTATGGGTCTATGACTTCTCCATCTAAATCAAGTAACGTTTCTATGGAAACGTCACGATTTTCTTTAGAGATATGAGTAACTCCTTTCCGATACAATTTTCCTTCTTTACTGCATCCCTCGCTCCCTCACATTGACGAATTAACACAGAATGTGCGTCGCTATGAAATACTATGTGTTCTATGACATGTCCTTCAGAATCGAGTACCGTTTCTATGGAAACGACCGGATTTTCTTTTAGGATACGAGTATTTCCTTTCCGATGAACTATTCCTTCTATACTGCATCCTTCGCTGCCTCACATTTACGAATAAACATAGAAATAGCGTCGCTAAGAAATACTATGGGTCTATGACTTCTCCTTCTCAATCCCGTAACGTTTCTATGGAAACGTCACGATTTTCTTTAGAGATATGAGTAACTCCTTTCCGATACAATTTTCCTTCTTTACTGCATCCCTCGCTCCCTCACATTGACGAATAAACACAGAATGTGCGTCGCTATGATATACTATGTGTTCTATGACATCTCCCTCTAAATCGAGTAACGTTTCTATGCAAACGCCCGGATTTTCTTTTAGGATACGAGTATCTTCTTTCCGATGCACTATTCCTACTATACTGCATCACTCGCTCCCTCACATTGCCGAATTACCACAGAAGTTACGTCGCTATAAAATACTATGGTTTCTATGACTTTTCCATTCAAATCGAGTAACGTTTCTATGGAAACGACAGGATTTTCTTTGGGAAACGAGTTTCTCCTTTCCGATGCACTATTCCTTTTCTACTGCATCCCTCGCTCCCTCACATTGACGAATTAGCACAGAAATTGCGGCGCTATGAAATACTATGGATCTATGACATCTCCTTCTGAATCGAGTAATGTTTCTATGGAAACGACAAGATTTTCTGTAGGGATACGAGTATCTCCTTTCCGATGCACAGTTCCTTCGTTACAGCATCCCTCGCTCCCTCACATTGACGAATTAACACAGAAATTGAGGGTCTTGAAAAACTACGGGTTCTATGATTTCTCCTTCTAAATCGAGTTACGTTTCTACGGAAACGACAGGATTTTCTTTTGGGATACGAGTATCTCCTTTCCGATGCACTATTCCTTCCTTACTGCATCCCTCGCTCCCTCACATTGACGAATTAACACAGAAATTGAGGGGCTACGAAATACTAAGGGTTCTATGACTTCTCCTTCTAAATCGAGTAACGTTTCTGTGGAAGCGACAGGATTTTCTGTTGGGATTGGAGTATCTCCTTTCCGATTCATTGTTCCTTCACTACTGCATCCCTCGCTCCCTCACATTGACGAAGTAACACAGTAATTGCGTCGCTACAAAATACTATGGGTTCTATGACATCTGCTTCTCCATCAAGTAACTTTTCAATGGAAAAGACAGGACTTTCTTTTGGGATACGACTATCTCCTTTCCGATGCACTATTCCTTCTTTACTGCATCTTTAGCTGCCTCACATTGACGAATTAACATAGAAACTGAGTCGCTAAGAAATACTATGGGTTTATGACTTCTCCTGCTAAATTGAGTTACGTTTCTACGGAAACGACAGGATTTTCTTTTGGGATACGAGTATCTCCTTTCCGATGCACTATTCCTTCCTTACTGCATCCCTCGCTCCCTCACATTGACTAATTAACACAGAAATTGCGTCGCTATGAAATACTATGTTTTCTATGACTTCTCCTTCTAAATCGAGTAACGTTTCTATGAAAACAACAGGATTTTCTATTGGGATACGACTATCTCCTTTGCGATGCACTATTCCTACTATACTGCATCACTCGCTCCCTCACATTGCCGAATTAACACAGAAGTTACGTCGCTATAAAATACTATGGTTTCTATGACTTTTCCTTCCAAATCGAGTAACGTTTCTATGGAAACGACAGGATTTTCTTTGGGAAACGAGTATCTCCTTTCCGATGCACTATTCCTCCTTTACTGCATCCCTCGCTCCCTCACATTGAGGAATTAACACAGAAGTTGAGGGGCTATGAAATACTATGGGTTCTATGACTTCTCCTTCTAAATCGAGTAACGTTTCTGTGGAAGCGACAGGATTTTCTGTTGGGATTGGAGTATCTCCTTTCCGATTCATTGTTCCTTCACTACTGCATCCCTCGCTCCCTCACATTGACGAAGTAACACAGTAATTGCGTCGCTACAAAATACTATGGGTTCTATGACATCTGCTTCTCCATCAAGTAACTTTTCAATGGAAAAGACAGGACTTTCTTTTGGGATACGACTATCTCCTTTCCGATGCACTATTCCTTCTTTACTGCATCTTTAGCTGCCTCACATTGACGAATTAACATAGAAACTGAGTCGCTAAGAAATACTATGGGTTTATGACTTCTCCTGCTAAATTGAGTTACGTTTCTACGGAAACGACAGGATTTTCTTTTGGGATACGAGTATCTCCTTTCCGATGCACTATTCCTTCCTTACTGCATCCCTCGCTCCCTCACATTGACTAATTAACACAGAAATTGCGTCGCTGTGAAATACTATGTTTTCTATGACTTCTCCTTCTAAATCGAGTAACGTTTCTATGAAAACAACAGGATTTTCTATTGGGATACGACTATCTCCTTTGCGATGCACTATTCCTACTATACTGCATCACTCGCTCCCTCACATTGCCGAATTAACACAGAAGTTACGTCGCTATAAAATACTATGGTTTCTATGACTTTTCCTTCCAAATCGAGTAACGTTTCTATGGAAACGACAGGATTTTCTTTGGGAAACGAGTATCTCCTTTCCGATGCACTATTCCTCCATTACTGCATCCCTCGCTCCCTCACATTGAGGAATTAACACAGAAGTTGAGGGGCTATGAAATACTATGGGTTCTATGACTTATCCTGCTAAATCGAGTTACGTTTCTATGGAAACGACAGGATTTTCTATTGGGATACGAATATCATCTTTCCGATGCACTATTCCTTCTTTACTGCATCCCTCGCTCCCTCACATTGACGAAGTAACACAGTAATTGCGTCGCTACAAAATACTATGGGTCCTATGACATCTGCTTCTCCATCGAGTAACTTTTCAATGGAAAAGACAGGATTTTCTTTTGGGATACGACTATCTCCTTTCCGATGCACTATTACTTCTTTACTGCCTCCCTCGCTCCCTCACATTGACGAATTAACACAGAAATAGCGTCCCTATGAAATACTATGGGTTCAATGAAATCTCTTTCTAAATCTAGTAACGTTCCTATGGTAACGACAAGACACTCTTTTGGGATAGGAGTATCTCCTTTCCGATACACTATTCCTTCTTTACTGCATCCCTCGCTCCCTCACATTGAGGAATTAACACATAAGTTGAGGGGCTGTGAAATACTATGGGTTCTATGACTTCTCCTGCTAAATTGAGTTACGTTTCTATGGAAACGACAGGATTTTCTTCTGGGATACGATTAACACCTTTCCGATGCACTATTCCTTCTTTACTGCATCCCTCGCTCCCTCACATTGACGAAGTAACACAGTAATTGCGTCGCTATAAAATACTATGGGTTCTATGACATCTGCTTCTCCATCAAGTAACTTTTCAATGGAAAAGACAGGATTTTCTTTTGGGATACGACTATCTCCTTTCCGATGCACTATTCCTTCTTTACTGCATCTTTAGCTGCCTCACATTGACGAATTAACATAGAAACTGAGTCGCTAAGAAATACTATGGGTTTATGACTTCTCCTGCTAAATTGAGTTACGTTTCTATGGAAACGACAGGATTTTCTTTTGGGATACGAATAACACCTTTCCGATGCACTATTCCTTCTTTACTGCATCCCTCGCTCCCTCACATTGACGAAGTAACACAGTAATTGCGTCGCTATAAAATACTATGGGTTCTATGACATCTGCTTCTCCATCAAGAAACTTTTCAATGGAAAAGACAGTATTTTCATTTGGGATACGACTATCTCCTTTCCGATGCACTATTCCTTCTTTACTGCATCTTTAGCTGCCTCACATTGACGAATTAACATAGAAACTGAGTCGCTAAGAAATACTATGGGTTTATGACTTCTCCTGCTAAATTGAGTTACGTTTCTACGGAAACGACAGGATTTTCTTTTGGGATACGAGTATCTCCTTTCCGATGCACTATTCCTTCCTTACTGCATCCCTCGCTCCCTCACATTGACTAATTAACACAGAAATTGCGTCGCTATGAAATACTATGTTTTCTATGACTTCTCCTTCTAAATCGAGTAACGTTTCTATGAAAACAACAGTATTTTCATTTGGGATACGACTATCTCCTTTCCGATGCACTATTCCTTCTTTACTGCATCCTTCGCTGCCTCACATTGACGAATAAACATAGAAATTGATTCGCTAAGAAATACTATGGGTCTATGACTTCTCCATCTAAGTCAAGTAACGTTTCTATGGAAACGTCACGATTTTCTTTAGGGATATGAGTAACTCCTTTCCGATGCAATTTTCCTTCTTTACTGCATCCCTCGCTCCCTCACATAGACGAATTAACACAGAAATTGCGTCGCTATTAAATACTATGTGTTCTATGACATGTCCTTCAGAATCGAGTAACGTTTCTATGGAAACGACCGGATTTTCTTTTAGGATACGAGTATTTCCTTTCCGATGAACTATTCCTTCTATACTGCATCCTTCGCTGCCTCACATTGACGAATAAACATAGAAATAGCGTCGCTAAGAAATACTATGGGTCTATGACTTCTCCTTCTGAATCCAGTGACGTTTCTATGGAAACGACAGGATTTTCTTTTGGGATACGAGTATCTCCTTTCCGATGCACTATTTCTTCTTTACTGCATCCCTCGCTCCTTCACATTGACGATTTAACACAGAAACTGCGTCGCTATGAAATACTATGGGTTCTATGACATCTCCTTCAAAATCGAGTAACGCTTCTATGGAAACGACAGGATCTTCTGTTGGGATAGGAGTGTCTCCTTTCCGATGCACTATTCCTTCTTTGCTGCATCCCTCGCTCCCTCACACTGACGATTTAACACAGAAATTGCGTCGCTATGAAATACTATGCGTTCTATGACATCTCCTTCAAAACCGAGTGACGTTTCTATGGAAACGACGGGATTTTCTTTTAGGATACGAGTATATCCTTTCCTTTGCATTATTCCTACTATACTGCATCACTCACTCCCTCACATTGCCGAATTAACACAGAAGTTACGTCGCTATAAAATACTATGGTTTCTATGACTTTTCCTTCCAAATCGAGTAACGTTTCTATGGAAACGACAGGATTTTCTTTGGGAAACGAGTATCTCCTTTCCGATGCACTATTCCTACTTTACTGCATCCCTCGCTCCCTCACATTGACGAATTAGCACAGAAATTGCGGCGCTATGAAATACTATGGATCTATGACATCTCCTTCTAAATCGAGTAACGTTTCTATGGAAACGACAGGATTTTCTTTAGGGATACGAGTATCTCCTTTCCGATGCACAGTTCCTTGGTTACAGCATCCCTCACTCCTTCACATTGACGAATTTACACAGAAATTGAGGGTCTTGGAAAACTACGGGTTCTATGATTTCTCCTTCTAAATCGAGTTACGTTTCTACGGAAACGACAGGATTTTCTTTTGGGATACGAGTATCTCCTTTACGATGTACTATTCCTTCCTTACTGCATCCCTCGCTCCCTCATATTGACGAATTAACACAGAAATTGATGGGCTACGAAATACTAAGGTTTCTGTGACTTCTCCTTCCAAATCGAGTAACGTTTCTATGGAAACGACAGGATTTTCTTTTGGGATACGAGTATCTCCTTTGCGATGCACTATTCCTTCTTTACTGCATCCTTCGCTGCCTCACATTGACGAAATAACATAGAAACTGAGTCGCTAAGAAATACTATGGGTCTATGACTTCTCCGTCTAAATCGAGTAACGTTTCCATGGAAACCACAGGATTTTCTTTTGGGATACGACTATCTCCTTTCCGATGCACTATTCCTTCTTTACTGCATCCTTCGCTGCCTCACATTGACGAATAAACATAGAAATTGATTCGCTAAGAAATACTATGGGTCTATGACTTCTCCATCTAAGTCAAGTAACGTTTCTATGGAAACGTCACGATTTTCTTTAGGGATATGAGTAACTCCTTTCCGATGCAATTTTCCTTCTTTACTGCATCCCTCGCTCCCTCACATAGACGAATTAACACAGAAATTGCGTCGCTATTAAATACTATGTGTTCTATGACATGTCCTTCAGAATCGAGTAACGTTTCTATGGAAACGACCGGATTTTCTTTTAGGATACGAGTATTTCCTTTCCGATGAACTATTCCTTCTATACTGCATCCTTCGCTGCCTCACATTGACGAATAAACATAGAAATAGCGTCGCTAAGAAATACTATGGGTCTATGACTTCTCCTTCTGAATCCAGTGACGTTTCTATGGAAACGACAGGATTTTCTTTTGGGATACGAGTATCTCCTTTCCGATGCACTATTTCTTCTTTACTGCATCCCTCGCTCCTTCACATTGACGATTTAACACAGAAACTGCGTCGCTATGAAATACTATGGGTTCTATGACATCTCCTTCAAAATCGAGTAACGCTTCTATGGAAACGACAGGATCTTCTGTTGGGATAGGAGTGTCTCCTTTCCGATGCACTATTCCTTCTTTGCTGCATCCCTCGCTCCCTCACACTGACGATTTAACACAGAAATTGCGTCGCTATGAAATACTATGCGTTCTATGACATCTCCTTCAAAACCGAGTGACGTTTCTATGGAAACGACGGGATTTTCTTTTAGGATACGAGTATATCCTTTCCTTTGCACTATTCCTACTATACTGCATCACTCGCTCCCTCACATTGCCGAATTAACACAGAAGTTACGTCGCTATAAAATACTATGGTTTCTATGACTTTTCCTTCCAAATCGAGTAACGTTTCTACGGAAACGACAGGATTTTCTTTGGGAAACGAGTATCTCCTTTCCGATGCACTATTCCTACTTTACTGCATCCCTCGCTCCCTCACATTGACGAATTAGCACAGAAATTGCGGCGCTATGAAATACTATGGATCTATGACATCTCCTTCTAAATCGAGTAACGTTTCTATGGAAACGACAGGATTTTCTTTAGGGATACGAGTATCTCCTTTCCGATGCACAGTTCCTTGGTTACAGCATCCCTCACTCCTTCACATTGACGAATTTACACAGAAATTGAGGGTCTTGGAAAACTACGGGTTCTATGATTTCTCCTTCTAAATCGAGTTACGTTTCTACGGAAACGACAGGATTTTCTTTTGGGATACGAGTATCTCCTTTACGATGTACTATTCCTTCCTTACTGCATCCCTCGCTGCCTCACATTGACGAATTAACATAGAAACTGAGTCGCTAAGGAATACTATGGGTCTATGACTTCTCCTGCTAAATTGAGTTACGTTTCTATGGAAACGACAGGATTTTCTTTTGGGATACGAATAACACCTTTCCGATGCACTATTCCTTCTTTACTGCATCCCTCGCTCCCTCACATTGACGAAGTAACACAGTAACTACGTCGCTATAAAATACTATGGGTCCTATGACATCTGCTTTTCCATCGAGTAACTTTTCAGTGGAAAAGACAGGATTTTCTTTTGGGATACGACTATCTCCTTTCCGATGCACTATTACTTCTATACTGCCTCCCTTGCTCCCTCACATTGACGAAGTAACACAGAAATTGAGGGTCTTGAAAAACTATGGGTTCTATGACTTCTCCTTCTAAATCGAGTTACGTTTCGTCTCGAGACGTTTCCAATCGTTTCTATGGAAACGACTGGATTTTCTTTTGGGATTCGAGTATCTGCTTTCCGATGCACTATTCCTTCTTTACTGCATCCCTCGCTCCCTCACATTGACGAATTAACACAGAAATTAAGGGTCTTGAAAAACTATGGGTTCTATGACTTCTCCTTCTAAATCGAGTTACGTTTCTATGGAAAAGACTGGATTTTCTTTTGGGATTCGAGTATCTCCTTTCCGATGCACTATTCCTTCTTTACTGCATCCCTCGCTCCCTCACACTGACGAATTAACACAGAAATTGCGGGGATATGAAATACTATCGGTTCTATGAGTTCTCCTTCTATATCGAGTAACGTTTCTAAGGAAACGACAGGAGTTCCTTTTGGGATACCACTATCTCCTTTCCGATGCATTATTCCTTCTTTACTGCATCTTTCGCTGCCTCACATTCACGAATTAACATAGAAACTGTGTCGCTAAGAAATACTATGGGTCTATGACTACTCCTTCTAAACCGAGTAACGTTTCTATGGAAACAACAGGATTTTCTTTTGGGATACGACTACCTCCTTTCCGATGCATTATTCGTTCTTTACTGCATCCCTCGCTCCCTCACATTGACGAATTAACACAGAAGTTGCGTCGCTATGAAATACTATAGGTTCTATGACACCTCCTTCAAAACTGAGTAACGTTTCTATGGAAACGACAGAATTTTCTTTTGGGGTTCGAGTATCTCCTTTCCAATGAATTATTCCTTCTTTACTGCATCCCTCGCTGCCTCACATTCACGAATTAGCACACAAATTGCGGCTATATGAAATACTATGGGCTCTATGACTTCTCCCTCTAAATCTAGTAACGTTTCTATGGAAACGACCGAATGTTCCTTTAGGATACGAGTATCACCTTTCCGATGCACTATTCCTTCTATACTGCATCTCTCGCTCCCTCACATTGCCGAATTAAAACAGAAATTACGTCGCTATGAAATACTATCGGTTCTATGACTTCTCCTTCTAAATCGAGTAACGTATCTATGGAAACAAGAGGATTTTCTTTTGGGATTCGCTTATTTCTTTTCCGATGCCTTATTCCTTCTTTATTGCATCCCTCGCTCCCTCACATTGACGAATTAACACAGAAATTGCGTCGCTATGACATACTATGGGTTCTATGACATCTCCTTCAATGTCGAGTACCGTGTCTATGGAAACGATAGGATTTTCTTTTGGGATACGAGTATCTCCTTTCCGATGCACTATTTCCTCTTTACTGCATCCCTCGCTCCCTCACATTGACGAATTAGCATAGAAATCGGGGGGCTATGAAATAATATGGCTTCTATGACATCTCCTTCCAAATCGAGTAACGTTTCTATGGAAACGACAGGATTTTCTTTTGGGATACGTGTATCTCCTTTCCGATGCACTATTACAGCTTTACTGCATCTCTCGCTCCCTCACATTCACGAATTTACACGGAAATTGCGGGGATATGAAATACTATCGGTTCTATGACTTCTCCTTCTAAATCGAGCGACGTTTCTATGGAGACAACAGGATTTTCTTTTGGGATACGACTATCTCCTTTCCGATGCAATATTCCTTCTTTACTCCATCCCTCGCTCAATCACATTGACGAATTAACACAGAAATTGCATCGCTATGACATACTATGGGTTCTATGACTTCTCCTTCTAAAAGGAGACAGGATTTTCATTTGGGATTCGAGTATCTCCATTCCGATGAACTATTCGTTCTTTACTACATCCCTCGCTCCCTCACACTGACGAATTAACACAGAAATTGCGGAGCTATGAATTACTATCGGTTCTATGACTTCTCCTTCTATATCGAGTAACGTTTCTAAGGAAACGACCGGATTTTCTTGTAGGATACGAGTATCTCCTTTCCGATGCACTATTCCTTCTTTACTGCACCCCTCGCTCCCTCACATTGATGAATTAACACAGAAATAGCGTCGCTATGAAATACTATGTGATCTATTACTCCTCCTTCTAAAACAAGTAACATTTCTATGGAAACGACCGGATTTTCTTTTACAATACGAGTATCTCCTTTCCGATGAACTATTCGTTCTATACTGCATCCGTCGCTCCCTCACATTGCCGAATTAACACACAAAGTATGTCGCTTTGAAATACTATGGGTCCTATGACTTCTCCTTATAAATCGAGTAACGTTTCTATGGAAAAGACAGGATTTTCTTTTGGGATACGAGTATTACCTTTCCGATGACCTATTCCTTCCTTACTGCATCCTTCGCTGCCTCAGATTGACGAATTAACATAGAAATTGCGTCGCTAAGAAATACTGCGGGTCTATGACTTCTTCTTCTAAATCGAGTAACGTTTCTATGGAAACGACACAATTCTCTTTTGGGATATGAGTATCTCCTCTCCGATGCACCATTCCACCTTTACTGCATCCCTCGCTCCCTCACATTGACGAATTAACACAGAAATTGCATCGCAATGAAATACTATGTGTTCTATGACATCTCCTTCTAAATCAATTAACGTTTCTTTGGAAACGACCGGATTTTCTTTTAGGATACGAGTATCTCCTTTCCGATGCACTATTCCTTCTATACTGCACCTCTCGCTTCCTCACATTGCCGAATTGACACAGAAATTACGTCGGTATGAAATACTATGGGTTCTATGTCTTATCCATCTAAATCAAGTAACGTTCCCAAGAAAACGACAGGATATTCTTTTGGGATACGAATATCTCCTTTCCGATGCACTATTCCTTCCTTACTGCATCCCTCGCTCCCTCACATTGACGAATTAACACAGAAATTGAGGGGCTACGAAATACTAAGGGTTCTATGACTTCTCCTTCTAAATCGAGTAACGTTTCTGTGGAAGCGACAGGATTTTCTGTTGGGATTGGAGTATCTCCTTTCCGATTCATTGTTCCTTCACTACTGCATCCCTCGCTCCCTCACATTGACGAAGTAACACAGTAATTGCGTCGCTACAAAATACTGTGGGTTCTATGACATCTGCTTCTCCATCAAGTAACTTTTCAATGGAAAAGACAGGATTTTCTTTTGGGATACGACTATCTCCTTTCCGATGCACTATTCCTTCTTTACTGCATCTTTAGCTGCCTCACATTGACGAATTAACATAGAAACTGAGTCGCTAAGAAATACTATGGGTTTATGACTTCTCCTGCTAAATTGAGTTACGTTTCTACGGAAACGACAGGATTTTCTTTTGGGATACGAGTATCTCCTTTCCGATGCACTATTCCTTCCTTACTGCATCCCTCGCTCCCTCACATTGACTAATTAACACAGAAATTGCGTCGCTATGAAATACTATGTTTTCTATGACTTCTCCTTCTAAATCGAGTAACGTTTCTATGAAAACAACAGTATTTTCATTTGGGATACGACTATCTCCTTTCCGATGCACTATTCCTTCTTTACTGCCTCCCTCGCTCCCTCACATTGACGAATTAACACAGAAATTGCGTGGCTATGAAATACTATGGGTTCTATGAAATCTCTTTCTAAATCTAGTAACGTTTCTATGGAAACGACAGGATTTACTTTTGGGATACCACTATCTCCTTTCCGATGCACTATTCCTTCTTTACTGCATCCTTCGCTGCCTCACATTGACGAATTAACATAGAAACTGAGTCGCTAAGAAATACTATGGGTCTATGACTTCTCCTTCTAAATCGAGTAACGTTTCTATGGAAACAACAGGATTTTCTTTTCGGATACGACTACCTCCTTTCCGATGCATTATTCGTTCTTTACTGCATCCCTCGCTCCCTCACATTGACGAATTAACACAGAAGTTGCGTCGCTATGAAATACTATAGGTTCTATGACACCTCCTTCAAAACTGAGTAACGTTTCTATGGAAACGACAGAATTTTCTTTTGGGGTTCGAGTATCTCCTTTCCAATGAATTATTCCTTCATTACTGCATCCCTCGCTGCCTCACATTCACGAATTAGCACACAAATAGCGGCGCTATGAAATACTATGGGCTCTATGACTTCTCCCTCTAAATCTAGTAACGTTTCTATGGAAACGACCGAATGTTCCTTTAGGATACGAGTATCACCTTTCCGATGCACTATTCCTTCTATACTGCATCTCTCGCTCCCTCACATTGCCGAATTATAACAGAAATTACGTCGCTATGAAATACTATCGGTTCTATGACTTCTCCTTTTAAATCGAGTAACGTATCTATGGAAACAAGAGGATTTTCTTTTGGGATTCGCTTATTTCTTTTCCGATGCCTTATTCCTTCTTTATTGCATCCCTCGCTCCCTCACATTGACGAATTAACACAGAAATTGCGTCGCTATGACATACTATGGGTTCTATGACATCTCCTTCAATGTCGAGTACCGTGTCTATGGAAACGGTAGGATTTTCTTTTGGGATTCGAGTATCTCCTTTCCGATGCACTATTTCCTCTTTACTGCATCCCTCGCTCCCTCACATTGACGAATTAGCATAGAAATCGGGGGGCTATGAAATAATATGGCTTCTATGACATCTCCTTCCAAATCGAGTAACGTTTCTATGGAAACGACAGGATTTTCTTTTGGGATACGTGTATCTCCTTTCCGATGCACTATTCCTTCCTTACTGCATCCCTCGCTCCCTCACATTGACGAAGTAACACAGTAATTGCGTCGCTACAAAATACTATGGGTCCTATGACATCTGCTCCTCCATCGAGTAACTTTTCAATGGAAAAGACAGGATTTTCTTTTGGGATACGACTATCTCCTTTCCGATGCACTATTACTTCTTTACTGCCTCCCTCGCTCCCTCACATTGACGAATTAACACAGAAATAGCGTCCCTATGAAATACTATGGGTTCAATGAAATCTCTTTCTAAATCTAGTAACGTTCCTATGGTAACGACAAGACACTCTTTTGGGATAGGAGTATCTCCTTTCCGATGCACTATTCCTTCTTTACTGCATCCCTCGCTCCCTCACATTGAGGAATTAACACAGAAGTTGAGGGGCTGTGAAATACTATGGGTTCTATGACTTCTCCTGCTAAATTGAGTTACGTTTCTATGGAAACGACAGGATTTTCTTTTGGGATACGAATAACACCTTTCCGATGCACTATTCCTTCTTTACTGCATCCCTCGCACCCTCACATTGACGAAGTAACACAGTAGTTGCGTCGCTATGAAATACTATGGGTTCTATGAAATCTGCTTCTCCATCAAGTAACTTTTCAATGGAAAAGACAGGATTTTCTTTTGGGATACGACTATCTCGTTTCCAATGCACTATTCCTTCTTCACTGCATCTTTAGCTGCCTCACATTGACGAATTAACATAGAAACTGAGTCGCTAAGAAATACTATGGGTCTATGACTTCTCCTGCTAAATTGAGTTACGTTTCTATGGAAACGACAGGATTTTCTTTTGGGATACGAATAACACCTTTCCGATGCACTATTCCTTCTTTACTGCATCCCTCGCTCCCTCACTTTGACGAAGTAACACAGTAATTGCGTCGCTATAAAATACTATGGGTTCTATGACATCTGCTTCTCCATCAAGTAACTTTTCAATGGAAAAGACAGGATTTTCTTTTGGGATACGACTATCTCCTTTCCGATGCACTATTCCTTCTTTACTGCCTCCCTCGCTTCCTCACATTGACGAATTAACACAGAAATTGCGTGGCTATGAAATACTATGGGTTCTATGAAATCTCTTTCTAAATCTAGTAACGTTTCTATGGAAACGACAGGATTTACTTTTGGGATACCACTATCTCCTTTCCGATGCACTATTCCTTCTTTACTGCATCCTTCGCTGCCTCACATTGACTAATTATCATAGAAACTGAGTCGCTAAGAAATACTATGGGTCTATGACTTCTCCTTCTAAATCGAGTAACGTTTCTATGGAAACCACAGGATTTTCTTTTGGGATACCACTATCTCCTTTCCGATGCACTATTCCTTCTTTACTGCATCCCTCGCTCCCTCACATTGAGGAATTAACACAGAAGTTCAGGGGCTATGATATACTATGGGTTCTATGACTTCTCCTGCTAAATCGAGTTACGTTTCTGTGGAAACGACAGGATTTTCTTTTGGGATACGAATAACATCTTTCCGATGCACTATTCCTTCTTTACTGCATCCCTCGCTCCCTCACATTGACGAAGTAACACAGTAACTACGTCGCTATAAAATACTATGGGTCCTATGACATCTGCTTTTCCATCGAGTAACTTTTCAGTGGAAAAGACAGGATTTTCTTTTGGGATACGACTATCTCCTTTCCGATGCACTATTACTTCTATACTGCCTCCCTCGCTCCCTCACATTGACGAATTAACACAGAAATTGAGGGTCTTGAAAAACTATGGGTTCTATGACTTCTCCTTCTAAATCGAGTTACGTTTCGTCTCGAGACGTTTCCAGTCGTTTCTATGGAAACGACTGGATTTTCTTTTGGGATTCGAGTATCTGCTTTCCGATGCACTATTCCTTCTTTACTGCATCCCTCGCTCCCTCACATTGACGAATTAACACAGAAATTAAGGGTCTTGAAAAACTATGGGTTCTATGACATCTCCTTCTAAATCGAGTTACGTTTCTATGGAAAAGACTGGATTTTCTTTTGGGATTCGAGTATCTCCTTTCCGATGCACTATTCCTTCTTTACTGCATCCCTCGCTCCCTCACACTGACGAATTAACACAGAAATTGCGGGGATATGAAATACTATCGGTTCTATGAGTTCTCCTTCTAAATCGAGTAACGTTTCTATGGAAACGACCGAATGTTCCTTTAGGATACGAGTATCACCTTTCCGATGCACTATTCCTTCTATACTGCATCTCTCGCTCCCTCACATTGCCGAATTAAAACAGAAATTACGTCGCTATGAAATACTATCGGTTCTATGACTTCTCCTTCTAAATCGAGTAACGTATCTATGGAAACAAGAGGATTTTCTTTTGGGATTCGCTTATTTCTTTTCCGATGCCTTATTCCTTCTTTATTGCATCCCTCGCTCCCTCACATTGACGAATTAACACAGAAATTGCGTCGCTATGACATACTATGGGTTCTATGACATCTCCTTCAATGTCGAGTACCGTGTCTATGGAAACGATAGGATTTTCTTTTGGGATTCGAGTATCTCCTTTCCGATGCACTATTTCCTCTTTACTGCATCCCTCGCTCCCTCACATTGACGAATTAGCATAGAAATCGGGGGGCTATGAAATAATATGGCTTCTATGACATCTCCTTCCAAATCGAGTAACGTTTCTATGGAAACGACAGGATTTTCTTTTGGGATACGTGTATCCCCTTTCCGATGCACTATTACAGCTTTACTGCATCTCTCGCTCCCTCACATTCACGAATTTACACGGAAATTGCGGGGATATGAAATACTATCGGTTCTATGACTTCTCCTTCTAAATCGAGCGACGTTTCTATGGAGACAACAGGATTTTCTTTTGGGATACGACTATCTCCTTTCCGATGCAATATTCCTTCTTTACTCCATCCCTCGCTCAATCACATTGACGAATTAACACAGAAATTGCATCGCTATGACATACTATGGGTTCTATGACTTCTCCTTCTAAAAGGAGACAGGATTTTCATTTGGGATTCGAGTATCTCCATTCCGATGAACTATTCGTTCTTTACTACATCCCTCGCTCCCTCACACTGACGAATTAACACAGAAATTGCGGAGCTATGAATTACTATCGGTTCTATGACTTCTCCTTCTATATCGAGTAACGTTTCTAAGGAAACGACCGGATTTTCTTGTAGGATACGAGTATCTCCTTTCCGATGCACTATTCCTTCTTTACTGCACCCCTCGCTCCCTCACATTGACGAATTAACACACAAAGTATGTCGCTTTGAAATACTATGGGTCCTATGACTTCTCCTTATAAATCGAGTAACGTTTTAATGGAAAAGACAGGATTTTCTTTTGGGATACGAGTATTACCTTTCCGATGACCTATTCCTTCCTTACTGCATCCTTCGCTGCCTCAGATTGACGAATTAACATAGAAATTGCGTCGCTAAGAAATACTGCGGGTCTATGACTTCTCCTTCTAAATCGAGTAACGTTTCTATGGAAACGACACAATTCTCTTTTGGGATATGAGTATCTCCTCTCCGATGCACCATTCCACCTTTACTGCATCCCTCGCTCCCTCACATTGACGAATTAACACAGAAATTGCATCGCAATGAAATACTATGTGTTCTATGGCATCTCCTTCTAAATCAATTAACGTTTCTTAGGAAACGACCGGATTTTCTTTTAGGATACGAGTATCTCCTTTCCGATGCACTATTCCTTCTATACTGCACCTCTCGCTTCCTCACATTGCCGAATTGACACAGAAATTACGTCGGTATGAAATACTATGGGTTCTATGTCTTCTCCTTCTAAATCAAGTAACGTTCCTAAGAAAACGACAGGATATTCTTTTGGGATACGAATATCTCCTTTCCGATGCACTATTCCTTCTTTAGTGCATCCCTCGCTCATTCATATTGATGAATTAACACAGTAATTGCGTCGCTATGAAATACTTTGGGTTCTATGAAATCTCTTTCTAAATCTAGTAACGTTTCTATGGTAACGACAAGACACTCTTTTGGGATACGACTATCTCCTTTTCGATGCACTATTCCCGCTTCACTGCATCTCTCGCTCCCTCACATTGACGAATTAACACAGAAATTATGGGGCTATTAAATGCTATGGGTTCTATGAATTCTCCTTCTAAAGCAAGTAACGTTTCTATGGAAACGACAGGATTTTCTTTTGGGATACATCTCCCTTCCGATGCACTATTCCTTCTTTACTGCATCCCTCGCTTCCTCACATCGACGAATTAACACAGAAATAGAGGGTCTTGAGAAACTATGGGTTCTATGACTTCTCCTTCCAAATCGAGTTACGTTTCTATGGAAACGACAGGATTTTCTTTTGGGATACGAGTATCTCCATTCCGATGCACTAGTCTTTCATTACTGCATCCCTCGCACCCTCACATTGAGGAATTAACACAGAAATTGAGCGGCTATGAAACACTATGGGTTCTATGGCTCAATTGGTTCAATTGGCTCTGAGCACTATGGGACTCAACTGCTGAGGTCATTAGTCCCCTAGAACTTAGAACTAGTTAAACTTAACTAACCTAAGGACATCACAAACATCCATGCTCGAGGCAGGATTCGAACCTGCGACCGTTGCGGTCTTGCGGTTTCAGACTGCAGCGCCTTTAACCACACGGCCACTTCGGCCGCCTATGGGTTCTATGACTTCTCCTTCTAAATCGAGTTACGTTTCTATGGAAACGACAGAATTTCCTCTTGGGATACGAATAACTCCTTTCCGATGCACTATTCCTTCTTTACTGCATCCCTCGCTCCCTCACATTGACGAATTAACACAGTAATTGCGTCGCTATCAAATACTATGGGTTCTATGACATCAGCTTCTATATCGAGTAACTTGTCAATGAAAAAGACAGGATTTTCTTTTGAGATACGACTATCCCCTTTCCGATGCACTATTCCTTCTTTACTGCATCCCTCGCTCCCTCACATTGACGAAGTAACACAGAAATTGCGACGCTATGATATACTATGTGTTCCATGACATCTCCTAAATTGAGTAACGTTTCTATGGGACCGACAGGATTTTCTTTTTGGATACGAGTATGTTCTTGCCGATGCACTATTCCTTCTTTACTGCATCCCTCGCTCCCTCATATTGGAGATCTAACACAGAAATTGTGTCGCTATGAACTACTATGGGTTCCATGACGTCTCCTTCTAAATCGAGTAATGTTTCTATCGAAACGACAGGATTTTCTTTTGGGATACGACTATCTCATTTGAGAATCCCTATTCCTTATTTACTGCATCCATCGCCACCTCACATTGACGAATTAACACAGAAATTGACGGTCTATGAAATACTATGTGTTCTATGACTTCTCCTTCTAAATCGAGTTAAGTTTCTATGGAAACGACCGGATTTTCTTTTGGGATAACAATATCTCCTTTCCGATGCACTATTCCTTCTTTACTGCATCCCTCGATCCCTCACTTTGACGAATTAACACGGAAATTGCGTCACTATGAAATACTATGTGATCTATGACTCCTCCTTCTAAATCGAGTAACATTTCTATGGAAACGACAGGATTTTCTTTTAGGATACAAGTATCTCCTTTCCGATGAACTATTCCTTCTATACCGCATCCCTCGCTCCCTCACATTGCCGAATTAACACAGAAAGTACGTTGTTTTGAAACACTATGGGTCCTACGACTTCTCCTTCTATATCGAGTAACGTTTCTATGGAAACGACAGGATTCTTTTTTGGGATACGAGTATTACCTTTCCGATGCACGATGCCTTCTTTACTGCATACCTCGCTCCCTCACATTGACGAGTTAACACAGAAATTGAGGGGCTATCAAATACTATGGGTTCTCTGACTTCTCTTTCTAAATCGAGTAACGTTTCTATGGAACCGGCAGGAATTTCTGTTGGGATAGGAGTTTCTTCTTTCTGATGCACTATTCCTTCTTTACTGCATTCCTCGCTCCCTCACATTGACGAATTAACACAGAAATTGCGTCGCTATGAAATACTATGTTACCTATGACTTCTCCTTCTAAATCGAGTAACGTTCCTATGGAAACAATAGGATTTTCTTTTGGGATACGACTATCTCCTTTCCGATGCTTCATACCTTCTTTACTGCATCCCTCGCTCCCTCACATTGACGAATTAACACAGAAATTGGGTCGCTATGAAATACTATGGGATCTATGACATCTCCTTCATAATCGAGTAACGTTTCTATGGAAACGACCGGATTTTCTTTTAGGATAAGAGTATCTCCTTTCCGATGCACTATTTCTTCTATACTGCATCTCTCGCTCCCTCACATTGCCGTATTAACACAGAAATTACGTCGCTATGTAATAGTATGTGTTCTATGTCTTCTCCTTCAAAATGAAGTAACGTTTCTACGGATACGACAGAGTTTTCTTTTGAGAGACGAGTATCTCCTTTCCGATGCACTATTCCATCCATACTGCACCTCTCGCTCCCTCACAGTAACGAATTAACACAGAAATTGCGTCGCTATGAAATACTATGTTATCTATGACATCTCCTTCTAAATCGAGTAACGTTCCTATGGAAACGACAGGATTTTCTTTTGGGATACGAGTATCTCCTTTCCGATGCACTATTACTTCTTTACTGCATCCCTCCCTCCCTCACATTGACGAATTAGCACAGAAATCGCGGGACTATGAACTAATATGGCTTCTTTGATATCTCCTTCCAAATCGAGTAACGTTTCTATGGAAACGACCGGATTTTGTTTTAGGATACGAGTATCTCCTTTCCGATGAACTATTCCTTCTAAACTGCATCCCTCGCTCCCTCACATTGACAAATTAACACAGAAATTGCGTCGCTATGAAATACTATGGGTTCTATGACTTCCCCTTCTAAATCGAGTAACGTTTCAATGGAAACGACAGGATTTTCTTTTGGAATACGACTACCTCCTATCCGATGGATTATTCCTTCTTTACTGCATCCCTGGCTCCCTCAAATTGCCGAATTGACACAGAAATTGAGTCGCTATGAGATACTATAGGTTCTATAGCATCTCGTTCAAAATCGAGTAACGTTTGTATGCATACGACAGGATTTTCTTTTGGGATACCACTGTGTCCATTCCGATGCAATATTCCTTCTTTACTGCATCCCTCGCTCCCTACATTGACGAATTAACACAGAAATTGCGTCGCTATGAAATACTACGGGTTCTATGCCTTCTCCTTCTAAATCGAGAAACGATTCTATGGAAAAGACAGGATTTTCTTTTGGGATACGACTATCCCCTTTCTGATGCACTATTTCTTCTTTACTGTATCCCTCGCTCCCTCACATTGACGAATTAACACAGAAATTGCGTCGCTGTGATATACTACTTGTCCCATAACATCTCCTAAATCGAGTAACGTTTCTATGGGACCGACAGGATTTTCTTTTTGGATACGAGTATGTTCTTGCCGATGCACTATTCCTTCTTTACTGCATCCCTCGCTCCCTCATATTGGAGATCTAACACAGAAATTGTGACGCTATGAACTACTATGGGTTCCATGACGTCTCCTTCTAAATCGAGTAATGTTTCTATGGAAACGACAGGATTTTCTTTTGGGATACGACTATCTCATTTGAGAATCCCTATTCCTTATTTACTGCATCCATCGCCACCTCACATTGACGAATTAACACAGAAATTGACGGTCTATGAAATACTATGTGTTCTATGACTTCTCCTTCTAAATCGAGTTAAGTTTCTATGGAAACGACCGGATTTTCTTTTGGGATAACAATATCTCCTTTCCGATGCACTATTCCTTCTTTACTGCATCCCTCGATCCCTCACTTTGACGAATTAACACAGAAATTGCGTCGCTATGAAATACTACGGGTTCTATGCCTTCTCCTTCTAAATCGAGAAACGATTCTATGGAAAAGACAGGATTTTCTTTTGGGATACGACTATCCCCTTTCTGATGCACTATTTCTTCTTTACTGTATCCCTCGCTCCCTCACATTGACGAATTAACACAGAAATTGCGTCGCTGTGATATACTACTTGTCCCATAACATCTCCTAAATCGAGTAACGTTTCTATGGAAACGACAGGATTTTCTTTTGGGATAAGAGTATCTCCTTTCCGGTGCACTATTCCTTCTTTACTGCATCCCTCGCTCCCTCACATTGACGAATTAACACAGAAATACGGTCGCTATGAAAAACTATGGGTTATATGAAATCTCTCTTTAAATCTAGTAACGTTTCTATGGTAACGACAAGACACTCTTTTGGGATACGACTATCTCCTTTCCGATGCACTATTCCCTCTTTACTGCATCCCTCGCTCCCTCACATTGACGAATTAACACAGATATAGTGGTGCTATGAAATACTAAGGGTTCTATGACTTCTCCTTCTAAATCGAGTAACGTCTCTATGGAAACGGCAGGATTTTCTTTTGGGATACGAGTACCTCCTTTCGGATGCACTATGCCTTTTTTACAGCATCCCTCGCTCCCTCACATTGACTATTTAACACATAAATTGCGTCGCTATGTAATACTTTGTGTTCTATGACGTCTCCTCCTAAATCGAGTAACGTTTCTATAGAAACGACAGGGTTTTCTTGCGGATTACGAGTATCTCCTTTCGGATGCACCATTCCTTCTTTACTGCATCCCTCGCTCCCTACATTGACGAATTAACTCAGAAATTGCATCGCTATGACATACTATGGGTTCTATGACTTCTCCTTCTAAAAGGAGACAGGATTTTCATTTGGGATTCGAGTATCTCCATTCCGATGCACTATTCGTTCTTTACTACTTCCCTCGCTCCCTCACACTGACGAATTAACACAGAAATTGCAGGGCTATGAATTACTATCGGTTCTATGACTTCTCCTTCTATATCGAGTAACGTTTCTAAGGAAACGACCGGATTTTCTTGTAGGATACGAGTATCTCCTTTCCGATGCACTATTCCTTCTTTACTGCACCCCTCGCTCCCTCACATTGACGAATTAACACAGAAATTGCGTCGCTATGAAATACTATGTGATCCATGAGTCCTCCTTCTAAAACAAGTAACATTTCTATGGAAACGACCGGTTTTTCTTTTAGGATACGAGTATCTCCTTTCCGATGAACTATTCGTTCTATACCGCATCCGTCGCTCCCTCACATTGACGAAATAACACAGAAATTGCGTCGCTATGAAATACTATGTGATCTATGACTCCTCCTTCTAAAACAAGTAACATTTCTATGGAAACGACGGGATTTTCTTTTAGGATACGAGTATCTCCTTTCCGATGCACTATTCCTTCTATACTGCACATCTCGCTTCCTCACATTGCCGAATTAACACAGAAATTACGTCGGTATGAAATACTATGGGTTCTATGACTTCTCCTTCTAAATCAAGTAACGTTTCTATGAAAACGACAGGATTTTCTTTTGGAATACGAGTATCTCCTTTCCGATGCATTATTCCTTCTTTAGTGCATCCCTCGCTCATTCATATTGACGAATTAACACAGTAATTGCGTCGCTATGAAATACTTTGGGTTCTATGAAATCTCTTTCTAAATCTAGTAACGTTTCTATGGTAACGACAAGACACTCTTTTGGGATACGACTATCTCCTTTTCCATGCACTATTCCCGCTTCACTGCATCTCTCGCTCCCTCACATTGACGAATTAACACCGAAATTATGGGGCTATTAAATGCTATGGGTTCTATGAATTCTCCTTCTAAAGCAAGTAACGTTTCTATGGAAACAACAGGATTTTCTTTTGGGATACATCTCCCTTCCGAAGCACTATTCCTTCTTTACTGCATCACTCGCTTCCTCACATCGACGAATTAACACAGAAATAGAGGGTCTTGAAAAACTATGGGTTCTATGACTTCTCCTTCTAAATCGAGTTACGTTTCTATGGAAACGACAGGATTTTCTTTTGGGATACGAATAACTCCTTTCCGACGCACTATTCCTTCTTTACTGCATCCCTCGCTCCCTCACATTGACGAATTAACACAGTAATTGCGTCGCTATCAAATACTATGGGTTCTATGACATCAGCTTCTATATCGAGTAACTTGTCAATGAAAAAGACAGGATTTTCTTTTGAGATACGACTATCCCCTTTCCGATGCACTATTCCTTCTTTACTGCATCCCTCGCTCCCTCATATTGGAGAACTAACACAGAAAGTACGTTGTTTTGAAATACTATGGGTCCTACGACTTCTCCTTCTATATCGAGTAACGTTCCTATGGAAACAACAGGATTTTCTTTTTGGATACGACTATCTCCTTTCCGATGCTTCATTCCTTCTTTACTGCATCCCTCCCTCCCTCACATTGACGAATTAGCACAGAAATCGCGGGACTATGAAATAATATGGCTTCTTTGATATCTCCTTCCAAATCGAGTAACGTTTCTATGTAAACGACCGGATTTTGTTTTAGGATACGAGTATCTCCTTTCCGATGAACTATTCCTTCTAAACTGCATCCCTCGCTCCCTCACATTGACAAATTAACACAGAAATTGCGTCGCTATGAAATACTACGGGTTCTATGCCTTCTCCTTCTAAATCGAGAAACGGTTCTATGGAAAAGACAGGATTTTCTTTTGGGATACGACTATCCCCTTTCTGATGCACTATTTCTTGTTTACTGCATCCCTCGCTCCCTCACATTGACAAATTAACACAGAAATTGTGTCGCTGTGATATACTATTTGTTCCATAACATCTCCTAAATCGAGTAAATTTTCTATGGAAACGACAGGATTTTCTTTTGGGATACGAGTATCTCCTTTACCGATGCACTATTCCTTCTTTACTGCATCCCTCGCTCCCTCACTTTGAAGAACTAACACAGAGATTGCGTCGCTATGAAATACCATGGGTTCCATGACGTCACTTTCTAATTCGAGTAACGTTTCTATGGAAACGACAGGATTTTCTTTTGGGATACGACTATCTCATTTGCGATTCACTATTCCTTACTTTTCTTCATCCCTAGCTCCCTCATACTGACGAATTAACATAGAAATAGCGGGGCTATGAAAAACTATCGGTTCTATGACTTCTCCTTCTAAATCGAGTAACGTTTCTATAGAAACGACAGGATTTTCATTTGGAATACGACTACCTCCTTTCCGATGCACTATTCCTTCTTTACTGGATCCCTCGCTCCCTCACATTGACCAATTAACACAGAAATTGAGTCGCTATGAATTACTATGTGATCTATGACACCTCCTACTAAATCGAGTAACATTTTTATGGAAACGACCGGATTTTATTTTAGGATACGAGTATCTCCTTTCCGATGCACTATTCCTTCTTTACTGCATCCCTGTCTCACTCACATTAACGAATTAACACAGAAATTGCGTCGCTATGAAATACTATAGGTTCGATAACATCTCCTTCAAAATCGAGTAACGTTTCTATGTAAACGACAGGATTTTCTTTTGGGATACCACTATCTCCTTTCCGATGCACTATTCCTTCTTTACTGCATCCCTCGCTCCCTACATTGACGATTTAACACAGAAATTGAGTCGCTATGATGTACTATGTGTTCCATGACATCTCCTAAATCGAGTAACGTTTCTATGGAAACGAAAGGATTTTCTTTTGGGATACGAGTATCTCCTTTCCGATGTACTATTCCTTCTTTACTGCATCTCTCGCTCCCTCACTTTGAAGAACTAACACAGAAAATGCGTCGCTATGAAATACTATGGGTTCCATGACGTCACCTTCTAAACCGAGTAACGTTTCTATGGAAAGGACAGGATTTTCTTTTGGGATACGACTATCTCATTTGCGTTTCACTATTCCTTATTTACTGCATCTCTCGCTACCTCACATTGAAGAATTAACACAGAAATTACGTCTCTATGAAATACTATGGGCACTATGACTTCTCCTTCTAAATCGAGTAACTTTTGTATGGAAACGACAGGATTTTCATTTGGGATAAGAGTATCTCCATTCCGATGCACTATTCCTTCTTTACTGCATCCATCGCACCCTCACATACACGAATTAACACAGAAATTGACGGTCTATGAAATACTATGAGTTCTATGACTTCTCCTTCTTAATCGAGTTTCGTTTCTATGGAAACGACCGGATTTTCATTTGGGATAAGAGTATCTCCTATCCGATGCACTATTCCTTCTTTACTGCATCCCTCGCTCCCTCACATTGACGAATTAACACAGAAAATGCGTCACTATGAAATTCCATGGGTTGTATGACATCTCCTTCAAAATCGAGTAACATCTCTATGCAAACGACAGAATTTTCATTTGGGATTCGAGTATCTCCTTTCCGAAGCACTATTCCTTCTTTACTGCATCGCTCGCTCCCTAACTTTCAAGAACTAACACAGAAATTACGTCGCTATGAAATACTATGGGTTCCACGACGTCTCCTTCTAAATCGAGTAACGTATCAATGGAAACGACAGGATTTGCTTTTGGGACACGACTATCTCATTTGCGATTCAGTTTCCTTATTTTTCTGTAGCCCTCGCTCCCTCACACTGACGAATTAATACAGAATTCTCGGAGCTATGAAATAATATGGGTTCTATAACATCTCGTTCTAAATCGAAAAACGGTTCTAGGGAAACGACAGGATTTTCTTTTGGGATGCGAGTATCTCCTTTCCGATGTACTATTCCTTCTTTACTGCATCCCTCGTTCCCTCACATGACGAATTAACACAGAAATTGCGTCGCTATGAAATACTAGGTGTTGTATGACTTCTCCTTCCAAATCGAGTTACGTTTCTATGAAAACGACAGGATTTTCTTTTGGTATACGAATATCTCCTTTCTGATGCACTATTCCTTCTTTACTGCATCTCTCGCTCCCTCACACTCACGAATTAACACAGAAATTGCGTCGCTATAAAATACTATGGGTTCTATGACATCTCCTTCTAAATCGAGTAACGTTTAATGGAAAAGACAGATTCTCTTTTGGGATATCACTAACTCCTTTCCGATGCACTATTCCTTCTTTACTGCATCCCTCGCTTCCTCACTTTGACGAATTAACACAGAAATTAGGTCGCTATCAAAAACTATGGGTTCAATGAAATCTCTCTCTAAATCTATTAACGTTTCAATGGTAACGACAAGACACTCTTTTGGGATACGACTATCTCCTTTCCGATGCACTATTCCCTCTTTACTGCATCCCTCGCTCCCTCTCATTGACGAATTAACACAGATAAAGCGGGGCTATGAAATACTATGGGTTCTATGACTTCTCTTTCTAAATCGAGTAACATTTCTATGGAAACGACAGGATTATCATTTGGGATACGAGTATCTCCTTTCGGATGCACTATGCCCATTTTACTGTATCCCTCGCTCCCTCACATTGACGATTTAACACAGAAATTGCGTCGCTATGTAATACTATGTGTTCTCTGAGGTCTCCTTCTAAGGCCAGTAACGTATCTATAGAAACGACAGGATTTTCTTGCGGGATACGAGTTTCTCCTTTCGGATGCACCATTCCTTCTTTGCTGCATCCCTCGCTCCCTCACATTGATGAATTAACATAGAAATTGAGGGACTATGAAATACTATGTGTTCTATGAGTTCTCCTTCTAAATCGAGTAATGTTTCTATGCAATCGACAGGATTCTCTTTTGGGATACCACTATCTCCTTTCCGATGCACTATTCCTTCTTTACTGCATCCCTCGCTCCCTCACATTGAAGAACTAACACACAAATTTCGTCGATATGAAATACTATGGGTTCCATGACGTCTCCTTATAAATCGAGTAATGTTTCTATGGAAACGACAGATTTTCTTTTGGGATAAGACTGTCTCATTTGCGATTCACTATTCCTTATTTACTGCATCCCTCGCTACCTCACATTGACGAATTTACACAGAAATTGACGGTCTGTGAAATACTATGTGTTCTATGACTTCTCCTTCTAAATCGAGTTACGTTTCTATAGAAACAACCAAATTTTTTTTTTTTTTGGGATAAGAGTATCTCCTTTCCGATGCACTATTCGTTCTTTACTGCATCTCTCGCTCCCTCATACTGACCAATTAACACAGAAATTGCGGGGCTATGAAATACTATCGGTTCTATGAGTTCTCCTTCTAAATCGAGTAACGTTTCTATGGAGAAGGCTGGATTTCCTTTTGGGATACCACTATCTCCTTTCCGATGCACTATTCCTTCTTTACTGCATCCCTCGCTCCCTGACATTGCCGAATTAACACAGAATGTACGTCGCTTTAAAATACTATGGGTCCTATGACTTCTCCTTCTAAATCGAGCAACGTTTCTATGGAAACGACAGGATTTTCTTTTGGGATACATCTCCTTTCCGATGCACTATCCCTTCTGTACTGCATCCCTCACTCCCTCACGTTGACGAATTAACACAGAAATAGCGTCGCTATGAAATACTATAGGTTCGGTGAAATCTCTTTCAGAATCTAGTAACGTTTCTATGGTAACGACAAGACACTTTTTTGGGATACGACTATCTCCTTTCCGATGCACTATTCCCTCTATACTGCATCCCTCGCTCCCTCACATTGACGAAATAACACAGAAAATGCGACGCTATGAAATACTATGGGTTGTATGACATCTCCTTCAAAATCGAGTAACGTTTCTATGGAAACGACCGGATTTTCTTTCAGGATACGAATATCTCCTTTCCGATGAACTATTCCTTCTATACTGCATCCCTCGCTCCCTCACATTGCCGAATTCACACAGAAAATGCGACGCTATGAAATACTATGGGTTGTATGACATCTCCTTCAAAATCGAGTAACATTTCTATGGAAACGATAGGATTTTCTTTTAGGGATTCGAGTATCTAATTTCCGATGCACTATTCCTTCTTTACTGCATCCCTCACTCCCTCACACTGACGAATTAACACAGAAATTGCGGTGCTATGAAATACTATGGGTCTATGACTTCTCCTTCTAAATCGAGTAACGTCTCTGTGGAAGCGACACGATTTTCTTTTGGTATACGAGTATCTCCTTTCCGATGCACTATTCCTTCTTTATTGCATCCCTCGCTCCCTCACATTGACAAATTAACACAGAAATTGCATCGCTATGAACTACTATGGGTTCTATGACTTCTCCTTCAAAATCGAGTAACGTTTCTATGAAAACAACAGGTTTTTCTTTTGGCATACTACCACCTCCTTTCCGATGGATTATTCCTTCTTTACTGCATCCCTGGGTCCCTCACAATCACACATTTACACAGAAATTGCGTCGCTATAAAATACTATAGGTTCTGTAACATCTCCTTCAAAATCGAGTAACGTTTCTATGGAAACGACAGAATTTTTTTTTTTTGGGATTCGAGTATCTCTTTTCCGATGAATTATTCCTTCTTAACTGCATCCCTCGCTGCCCCGCATTGACGAATTAGCACAGAAATTGCGGCGCTATGAAGTACTATGGGTTCTATGACTTCTCCTTCTAAATCAGGTATCGTTTCTATAGAAACGACAGGATTTTCTTTTCGTATACGAGTATTTCCTTTCCGATGCACTATTCCTTCTTTACTGTATATCTCGCTCCCTCACATTGACGAATTAACACAGACATTGAGGGGCTATGAAATACTATGTGGTGTATGACTTCTCCTCCTAAATCGAGTAACGTTTCTGTGCAAACGACAGGATTTCCTTTTTGGATACGTGTATCTCCTTTCCGATGCCTTATTCCCTCTTTACTGCATCCCCCGCTCCCTCACATTGACGAATTAACACAGAAATTGACGGTCTATGAAATACTATGTGTTCTATGACTTCTCCAGCTAAATCAAGTTACGTTTGTATGGAAACGACCGGATTTTCTTTTGGGATAAGAGTATCTCCTATCCGATGCACAATTCCTTCTTTACTACATCCCTCGATCGTTCACTTTGAAGAACTAACACAGAAATTGCGTCGCTATGAAATACTATGTGTTCCATGACGTCTCCCTCTAAATTGATTAACGTTTGTATGGAAACGACAGAATTTTCTTTTGTAATACGACTATCTCATTTTCGATTCACTATTCCTTATTTACAGCATCCCTCGCTCCCTCACACTGACGAATTAACACGGAAATTGCGGGGCTACGAAAAACTATCGGTTCTATGACTTCTCCTTCTAAATCGAGTAACGTTTCCATGGAGGCGACAGGATTTCCTTTTGGGATAACACTATCTCCTTTCCGATGCACTATTCCTTCTTTACTGCATCCCTCGCTCCCTCGCATTGACGAACTAACACAGAAATTGCGTCGTTATGAAATACTATGTGTTCTATGACATATTCTTCTAAATCGCGTAACGTTTCTACGGAAACGAAAGGATTTTCATTTGGGATATGAGTACCTCCTTTCCGATGCACTATTCCTTCTATACTACATCCCTCGCTCCCTCACATTGACGAATTAACACAGAAATTGCGCCGCTATGAAATTCTATGGATTCTATGACTTCTCCTTCTAAATCGAGTAACGTTTCTATGGAAACGACAGGATTTTCTTTTGGGATACGCCTTTCTCCTATCCGATGCACTATTCCTTCTTTACTGCATCCCTCGCTCCCTCACATTGACGAGTCAACACAAAAATTGAGGGGCTATGAAATACTATGGGTTCTAAGACTTGCCCTTCTAAATCGAGTAACGTTTCTATGGAAACGAAAGGATTTTCTGTTGGGATATGACTATCTCCTTTCCGATGCACTATTCCTTCTTTACTGCATACCTCGCTCCCTCACATTGTCGAATTAACACAGAAATTGCGTCGCTATGAAATACTATGGGTTTTATAACATCTCCTTCTAAATCGAGTAACGTTTCTATGGAAACGACAGGATCTTTTTTTGGGATACGACTATCTCCTTTCCATTGCACTATTCCTTATTTACTCCACCCCTCGCTCCCTCACATTGCCGAATTAACACAGAAATTGCTTCGCTATTAAGTACTATGGGTTCTATGACTTCTCCTTCTAAATCGATTAACGTTTCTATGGAAACGACAGGATTTTCTTTTGGGATACGACTTTCTCCTTTCCGATGCACTATTCCATCTTTACTGCATAGCTCGCCCACTCACATTGACGAATTAACACAGAAATTGCGGGGGTTTTAAATACTATAGGTTTTTTGACATCTCCTTCTAAATCGAGTAACGTTTCTATGGACAAGACAGGATTTTCTTTTGGGAGACGAGTATCTCCTTTCCGATGCACTATTCCTTCTTTACTGCATCCTCGCTCCCTCACATTGACGAATTGACACAGAAATTGCGTCGCTATGAAATACTATGGGTTCTACGCCATCTCCTTCTAAATCGAGTAACGCTTCTATCGAAACGACAGGATTTTCTTTTGGGATACGACTATCTCCTTTCCGATGCACTATTCCCTCTATACTGCATCCCTCGCTCCCTCACATTGACGAATTAACACAGAAATTGCGTCGCTATGAAATACTATGGGTTCTATGACTTCTCCTTCTAAATCGAGAAACGTTTCTATGCAAACGACAGAATTTTCTTTTGGGATACGACTATCTCCTCTTCGATGCTCTATTCCTTCTCTACTGCGTCCATCGCTCCCTCACATTGACGAATTCACACAGAAATTGCGGGGCCATGAAATACTATTGGTTCTATGGCTTCTCCATCTAAAACGAGTAACGTTTCTATGGAAAAGACAGGATTTTCTTTTCGGATACGAATTTCTGCTTTCCGATGCACTATTCCTTCTTTACTGCATCCCTCCCTCCCTCACATTGACGAATTAACACAGAAATTGCGGGGCAATGAAATACTATGGGTTTTTTGACTTCACCTTCTAAATCGAGTAACGTTTCTATGGACAGGATTGGATTTTTTTTGGGATACGAGTATCTCCTTTCCGATGCACTATTCCTTCTTTACTGCATCCCTCGCTCCCTCGCATTCACGAACTAACACAGAAATTGCGTCGTTATGAAATACTATGTGTTCTATGACATATTCTTCTAAATCGAGTAACGTTTCTATGGAAACGAAAGGATTTTCATTTGGGATATGAGTATCTTCTTTCCGATGCACTATTCCTTCTATACTACATCCCTCGCTCCCTCACATTGACGAATTAACACAGAAATTGCGCCGCTATGAAATACTATGGATTCTATGACTTCTCCTTCTAAATCGAGTAACGTTTCTATGGAAACGACAGGATTTTCTTTTGGGATACGCCTTTCTCCTATCCGATGCACTATTCCTTCTTTACTGCATCCCTCGCTCCCTCACATTGACGAGTCAACACAAAAATTGAGGGGCTATGAAATACTATGGGTTCTAAGACTTGCCCTTCTAAATCGAGTAACGTTTCTATGGAAACGAAAGGATTTTCTGTTGGGATATGACTATCTCCTTTCCGATGCACTATTCCTTCTTTACTGCATACCTCGCTCCCTCACATTGTCGAATTAACACAGAAATTGCGTCGCTATGAAATACAATGTGTTTTATAACATCTCCTTCTAAATCGAGTAACGTTTCTATGGAAACGACAGGATCTTTTTTTGGGATACGACTATCTCCTTTCCATTGCACTATTCCTTATTTACTCCACCCCTGGCTCCCTCACATTGCCGAATTAACACAGAAATTGCTTCCCTATTAAGTACTATGGCTTCTATGACTTCTCCTTCTAAATCGAGTAACGTTTCTATGGAAACGACGGGATTTTCTTTTGGGATACGACTTTCTCCTTTCCGATGCACTATTCCATCTTTACTGCATAGCTCGCCCACTCACATTGACGAATTAACACAGAAATTGCGGGGCTATGAAATACTATAGGTTTTTTTAAAATCTCCTTCTAAATCGAGTAACGTTTCTATGGACAAGACAGGATTTTCTTTTGGGAGACGAGTATCTCCTTTCCGATGCACAATTCCTTCTTTACTGCATCCTCGCTCCCTCACATTGACGAATTGACACAGAAATTGCGTCGCTATGAAATTTTATGTGTTCTATGACTTCTCCTTCTAAATCGAGTAACGTTTCTATGGAAACGACAGGATTTTCTTTTGGGATACGAGTATCTGCTTTCCGATGCACTATTCCATCTTTACTGCATCCCTCGCCCCCTCGCATTGACGAATTACCACAAAAATTGCGTCGTTATGAAATACTTTGTGTTCCATGACATATCCTTCTAAATCAAGTAACGTTTCTATGGAAACGACAGGATTCTCTTTTGGGATACGACTATTTTCTTTCCGATGCACTATTCCTTAATTACTGCATCCCTTGCTCCCTCACATTGAGGATTTAACTCAGAAATTGCGTCGCTATGAAATACTATGTGTTCTATGACGTCGCCTTCTAAATCGAGTAACGTTTCTATGGAAACTACAGTATTTTCTTTTGGGATAGGAGTATCTCCTTTCCGATGCGCTATTCCTTATTTACTGCATCCCTCGCTCCCTCACATTGACGAATTAACACAGAAATACCGTCGCTATGAAATACTATGGGTTCAATGACTTCTCCTTCTAAATCGAGTAACGTTTCTATGGAAACGACAGGATTTTCTTTTGAGATAGGAGTATCTCCTTTCAGATGCACTATTTCTTCTTTACTGCACCCCTCGCTCCCTCACATTGACGAATTAACACAGAAATTGCGTCGCTATGAAATGCTATGGGTTCTATGACATTTCCTTCTAAATCGAGTAACGTTTCTATGGAAACGACAGGATTTTCTTTTGGATTACGTCTATTTCCTTTCCGATGCACTATTCCCTAATTACTGCATCCCTCGCTCCCTCCCATTTACGATGTAACACAGAAATTGCGTCGCTATGAAATACTATGTGTTCTATGACTTCGCCTTCTAAATCGAGTTACGTTTCTATGGAAACTACAGGATTTTCTTTTGGGAAACGAGTATCTCCTTTCCGATGCACTATTCCTTCTTTACTGCATTCCTCGCTCCCTCACACTGACGAATTAACACAAAAATTGCGTCGCTATGAAATACTATGGCTTCTATGACTTCTCCTTCAAAATCGTGTAACCTTTCTATAGGAACGACAGGATTTTCTTTTGGGATTCGAGTATCTCCTTTCCGATGCACTATTCCTTCTTAACTGCATCCCTCGCTCCCTCACATTGACGTATTAGCACAGAAATTGCGTCGCTATGAAACACTATGGGTTCTATGACTTCTCCTTTTAAATCGAGTAACGTTTCTATGGAAACGACAGGATATTCTTTTGGGATACGAGTATCACTTTTACGATGCACTATTTCTTCTTTACTGCACCCCTCGCTCCCTCGCATTGACGAATTAACACAGAAATTGCGTCGCTATTATATACTATGGGTTCTATGACATTTCCTCCTAAATCGAATAACGTTTCTATGGAAACGACAGGATTTTCTTTTGGGATACGACTATTTCCTTTCCGATGCACTATTCCTTAATTACTGCATCCCTCGCTCCCTCACATTGACGATTTAACACAGAAATTGCGTCGCTATGAAATACTATGTGTTCTATGACTTCGCCTTCTAAATCGAGTAACGTTTCTATGGAAACTACAGGAATTTCTTTTGGGAAACGAGTATCTCCTTTCCGATGCACTTTTCCTTCTTTACTGCACTCCTCTCCCCTCACACTGACGAATTAACACAAAAATTGCGTCGCTATGAAATACTATGGGTTCTATGTCATCTCCTTCTAAATCGAGTAGCGATTCTATGGTAACGACAGGATCTTCTTTTGGGATAATTCTGTGTTAATTCGTCAATGTGAGGGAGCGGGGGATGCAGTAAATAAGGAATAGTGCATCGGAAAGGAGATACTCGTATCCCAAAGGAAAATCTGTCGTTTCCAAAGAAACGTACTCGATTTAGAAGGAGAAGTCATAGAACCCATAGTATTTCATTGCGACGCAATGTCTGTGTTAATTCGTCAATGTGAGGGAGCGAGGGGTGCAGTAAAGATGGAATAGTGCATCGGAAGGGAGATACTCGTATCCCAAAAGAAAATCTGTCGTTTCCAAAGAAACGTTACTCGATATAGAAGGAGAAGTCATAGAACCCATAGTATTTCATAGCAACGTAATTTCTGTGTTAATTCGTCAATTTGGGGGGGCGAGGGATGCAGTAAAGAAGGAATAGCGCATCGGAACGGAGAAGTCGTATCCCAAAAGAAAATCCTGTCGTTTCCATAGTAACGTTACTCGATATAGATGGAGAATACATAGAAACCATAGTATTTCATAGCGACGAAATTTCTGTGTTAATTCGTTAATGTGAGGAAGCGAGGGATGCAGAAAAGAAGGAATAGTGCATCGGAAAGGAGATAGTCGTATCCTAAAAGAAAATCCATTCGTTTCCATAGAAACGTTACTCGATTTAGAAGCATATGTCATCGATCCCATAGTATTTAATAGCGACGTAGTTTCTGTGATAATTCGTCATGTGAGGGAGAGAGGGATGCAGTAAAGAAGGAATAGCGCGTTAGAAATGAGATACTCGTATCCCAAAAGAAAATCCTGTCGTTTCCATAGATACGTTACTCGATTTAGAAGGAGACGTCATAGAACACATAGTATTTCATAGCCCCTCAATTTTTGTGTTGATTCAACAATGTGAGGGAGCGAGGGATGCAGTAAAGAAGGAATAGTGCATCGGAAAGGAGAAAGTCGTATCCCAAAAGAAAATCCTGCCGTTTCCATAGAAACGTTACTCTAGTTAGAAGGAGGTGTCATAGAATCCATAGTAATTCATAGCGACGTAATTTCTGTGTTAATTCGTTAATGTGTGGGAGCGAGGGATGCAGTAAAGAAGGAATAGTCCATCGGATAGGAGATAGTCGTATCACAAAAGAAAATCCTTTCGTTTCCATAGAAACGTTACTCGATTTAGAAGGATATGTCATCGAACCCATAGTATTTAATAGCGACGTAGTTTCTGTGATAATTCGTCATGTGAGGGAGCAAGGGATGCAGTAAAGAAGGAATTGTGCATCGGAAAGGAGATACTCGTATCCCAAAAGAAAATCTATCGTTTCCAAAGAAACGTTACTAAATTTAGAAGGAGAAGTCATAGAACCCATAGTGTTTCATAGCGACGCAATTTCTGTGCTAATTCGTCAATGTGAGGGAGCCAGGGATGCAGTTAAGAAGGAATAGTGCATCGGAAAGGAGATACTCGTATCCCAAAAGAAAATCCTGTCGTTTCTATAGAAAGGTTACACGATTATGAAGGAGAAGTCATAAACCCATAGTATTTCATAACCGCGCAATTTCTGTGTAAATTCGTCAATGTGAGGGAGCGAGGGATGCAGTAAAGAAGGAATAGTGCATCGGAATATAGTTATTCGTATCCAAAAAGAAATCCTGTCTTTTCCATAGAAACGTTACTCGTTTTAGATGGAGAAGCCATAGAACCCATAGTATTTCATAGCCCCGCAATTTCTGTGTTAATTCGTCCATGTGATGGAGCGAGTGATGCAGTGAATAAGGAATAGTGCGTCAGAAGTGAGATACTCGTATCCCAAAAAAATATCCTGTCTTTTCCATAGAAACAATACTCGATTTAGTAGGAGATGTCATAGATCCCACAGTATTTCATAGCGACGGTATTTCTGTGTTAATTCGTCAATGTGAGGGAGCGAGGGATGCAGTAAAGAAGGAATAGTGCATCGGATAGGAGAAAGTCGTATCCCAAAAGAAAATCCTGTCGTTTCCATAGACACGTTACTCGATTTAGAAGGAGATTTCATAGATTCCATAGTATTTCATAGCGACGCAATTTCTGTGTTAATTCGTCAATGTGAGGGAGCGAGGGATGTATTATAGAAGGAATAGTGCATCGGAAAGGAGATGCACTATTCCATCTTTACTGCATAGCTCGCCCACTCACATTGACGAATTAACACAGAAATTGCGGGGCTATGAAATACTATAGGTTTTTTGACATCTCCTTCTAAATCGAGTAACGTTTCTATGGACAAGACAGGATTTTCTTTTGGGAGACGAGTATCTCCTTTCCGATGCACTATTCCTTCTTTACTGCATCCTCGCTCCCTCACATTGACGAATTGACACAGAAATTGCGTCGCTATGAAATACTATGGGTTCTATGCCATCTCCTTCTAAATCGAGTAACGCTTCTATCGAAACGACAGGATTTTCTGTTGGGATATGACTATCTCCTTTCCGATGCACTATTCCTTCTTTACTGCATACCTCGCTCCCTCACATTGACGAATTAACACAGAAATTGCGTCGCTATGATATACTATGGGTTCTATGACATCTCCTTCTAAATCGAGTAAGGTTTCGGTGGAAACGACAGGATTTTCTTTTGGGATACGAGTATCTCCTTTCCGATGCACTAATCCTTCTTTACTGCATCACTCGCTCCCTCACATTGACGAATTAACACAGATTTTGCGTCGCTATGAAATACTATGTGTTCTACGACGTCTCCTTCTAAATCGTGTAACGTTTCTAAGGAAACGACAGGATTTTGTTTTGATATACCACTATCACCATTCCGATTCACTATTCCTCCTTTACTGCATCCCTCGCTACCTTACATTGAAGAATTAACACAGAAATTGCGGGGCTATGAAATTCTATGGGTGTTATGACGTCTCCTTTTAAATCGAGTAACATTTCTGTGGAAACGACATTATTTTCTTTTGGGATACGAGTATCTTCTTTCAGATGCACTATTCCTTCTTTACAGCATCCCTTGCTCCCGCACATTGACGAATTATCACAGAAATTGCGTCGCTATGAAATACTATGTGTTCTATGATTTCTTCTTGTAAATCGTGTAACGTTTCTATGTAAACGGGAGGATTTTCTTTTGTGGTAAGTGTATCTCCTTTCCGATGCACTATTCCTTCTTAACTGCATCCCTCGCTCCCTCACTTTGAATAATTACCACAGAAATTGCGACGCTATGAAATACTATGGGTTCTATTACTTCTCCTTCTAAATCGAGTAACGTCTATATGGAAACGACAGGATTTTCTTTTGGGATACGATTTTCTCCTTTCCGATGCACTATTCATTCTTTACTGCGTCCATCGCTCCCTCACATTGACGAATTAACACAGAAATTGCGGGGCTATGAAATACTATGGGTTCTATGACGTCTCCTCTAAATCGAGTACCGTTTCTATAGAAAAGACAGGATTTTCTTTTGGGATACGAGTATCTCCTTTCCGATCCACTACTCCTTCGTTACTGCATTCCTCGCTCCCTCACATTGACGAATTAAGACAGAAATTGCGAGGCTATGAAATACTATGGCTTTATGATTTCTCCTTCTAAATCGAGTAACGTTTCTATGGAAACGACAGGACTTTCTTTTGGGGATACGATATCTCCTTTCCGATGCACTATTCCTTCTTTACTGCATCCCTTGCTCCCTCACATTGACGAATTAACACAGAATTTGCGTCGCTATGAAATACTATGGGTTCTATGACTTCTCCTTCTAAATCGAATAACGTTTCTATGGAAGCGACAGGTTTTTCTTTTTGGATACGAGTGTCTTCTTTCCGATGTACTATTCCTTCATTACTGCATCCTTCGCTCCCTCGCATTGACGAATTAACACAGAAATTGCGTCGTTATGAAATACTATGTTTCTATGACATATCCTCCTAAATCGAGTAACGTCTCTATGGAAACGAAAGGATTTTCTTTTGGGATATGAGTATCTCCTTTCCGATGCACTATTCCTTTTATACTGCATACCTCGCTCCCTCACATTGACGAATTAACTCAGAAATTGCGTCGCTATGAAATACTATGCTTTCTAAGACTTTTCCTTCTAAATCGAGCAACGTTTGTATGGAAACGACATGATTTTCTTTTGGGAACGACTATCTCCTTTCCGATGCACTATTCCTTCTATACTGCATCTCTCGCTCCCTCACATTGACGAATTAACACAGATTTTAGGTCGCTATGAAATACTATGTGTTCTATGACGTCTTCTTCTAAATCGAGAAACGTTTCTATGGAAACGACAGCATTTATTTTTGATATACGACTATCCCCATTCCGATGCAGTATTCCTCCTTTACAGCATTCCTCGCTACCTTACATTGACGAATTATCACAGAAATTGCGTCGCTATGAAATACTATGAGTTCTATGACTTCTCCTTCTACATCGAGTAACGATTCAATGGAAACGACAGGATTTTCTTCTGGGGTAAGAGTATCTCCTTTCCGATGCACTATACCTTCTGTACTGCATCCGTCGCTCCTTCACATTGACGAATTAACACAGATTTAGCGTCGCTATGAAATACTATGTGTTCTATGACGTCTCCTTCTAAAACGAGTAACGTTTCAATGGAAACGACAGGATTTTGTTTTGATATACGACTATCACCATTCCGATGCACTATTCCTCCTTTACTGCATCCCTCGCTATCTTACATTGACGAATTAATACAGAAATTGCGTTGCTATGAAATACTATGAGTTCTATGACTTCTCCTTCTACATCGAGTAACGTTTCTATGGAAACGACAGGATTTTCTTCTGGGGTAAGAGTATCTCCTTTCCGATGCACTATTCCTTCTTAACTGCATCCCTCGCTCCCTCACATTGACGAATTAACACAGATATTGCGGGGCTATGAAATACTGCGGGTCCTATGACATCTCCTTCTAAATCGAGTAACGTTTCGGTGGAAACGACAGGATTTTCTTTTGGGATACGAGTATCTCCTTTCCGATGCACTAATCCTTCTTTACTGCATCCCTCGCTACCTCACATTGACGAATTAACACAGATTTTGCGTCTCTATGAAATACTATGTGCTCTACGACGTCTCCTTCTAAATCGTGTAACGTTTCTAAGGAAACGACAGGATTTTGTTTTGATATACCACTATCACCATTCCGATGCACTATTCCTTCTTTACTGCATCCCTCGCTACCTCACATTGACGAATTAACACAGAAATTGCGGGACTATGAAATACTATGGGATCTATGACGCCTCATTCTAAATCGAATAACGTTTCTATGGAAAAGACAGACTTTTCCTATGGGATACGACTATCTCCTTTCCGATGAAGTATTCCTTCTTTACTGCATCCCTCGCTCCCTCACATTGTCGAATGAACACTGAAATTGCGGGGCTATGAAATTCTATGGGTTTTATGACTTCTCCTTCTAAATCGAGTAACGTTCCTATGGAAACGACAGGATTTTCTTTTGGGATACGAGTATCTTCTTTCCGATCCAATATTCCTTCTATACTGCATCCCTTGCTCCCTCACATTGACGAATGAACACGGAATTTGCGTCGCTATGAAATACTATGTGTTCTATGATTTCTCCTTCTAAATCGAGTAACGTTGCTATGGAAAAGACAGGATTATCTTTTGGGTTATAATTTCTCGTTTCCGATGCAGTATTCCTTCTTTACTGCATCCCTCGCTCTCTCACATTGACGAATTAACAAGGAAATTTTGGGGCTATGAAATACTATGGGATCTATGACGTCTCCTTCTAAATCGAATAACGTTTCTATGGAAAAGACAGGATTTTCCTTTGGGATACGAGTATCTCCTTTCCGATGCACTATTCCCTCTTCACATCATCCCTCGCTCCCTCACATTGAAGAATTAACACAGAAATTGCGGGGCTATGAAATTCTATGCGTTTTATGACGTCTCCATTTAAATCGAGTAACATTTCTATGGAAACGACAGGATTTTCTTTTGGGAAACGAGTATCTTCTTTCAGATTCACTATTCCTTCTTTACTGCATCCATTGCTCCCGCACATTGACGAATTAACACAGAAATTGCGTCGCTATGAAATACTATGTGTTCTATGATTTCTTCTTGTAAATCGTGTAACGTTTCTATGTAAACGGGAGGATTTTCTTTTGTGGTAAGTGCATCTCCTTTCCGATGCACAATTCCTTCTATACTACATTCCTCGCCCCCTCACATAGACGAATTAACACAGAAATTGCGTCGCTATGATATACTATGTGTTCCATGACATCTCCTTCTAAATCGAGTAACGTTTCTATGGAAGCGACAGGATTTTCATTTGGGATACGACTTTCTCCTTTCCGATGCACTATTCCTTCTTTACTGCATCCCTCGCTCCCTCACATTGGCGAATTAACACAGAATTTGCGGGGCTATGAAATACTATGGGTCCTATGACATCTCCTTCTAAACCGAGTAACGTTTCTATGGAATCAACAGGATCTTGTTTTGAGATACGTGTATCTCCTTTCCGATGCAGTATTCCTTCTTAACTGCATCCCTCGCTCCCTCACTTAGAATAATTACCACCGAAATTGCGTCGCTATGAAATACTATGGGTTCTATGACGTCTCCTCTAAATCGAGTACCGTTTCTATGGAAAAGACAGGATTTTCTTTTGGGATACGAGTATCTCCTTTCCGATGCACTACTCCTTCTTTACTGCATCCCTCGCTCCCTCACATTGACGAATTAACACAGAATTTGCGGGGCTATGAAATACTATGGGTTCTATGACGTCTCCTCTAAATCGAGTACCGTTTCTATGGAAAAGACAGGATTTTCTTTTGGGATACGAGTATCTCCTTTCCGATGCACTACTCCTTCTTTACGGCATCCCTCGCTCCCTCACATTGACGAATTAACACAGAAATCGCGAGGCTATGAAGTACTATGGCTTTATGATTTCTCCTTCTAAATCGAATAACGTTTCTATGGAAACGACAGGATTTTCTTTTTGGATACGAGTGTCTCCTTTCCGATGTACTATTCCTTCATTACTGCATCCTTCGCTCCCTCGCATTGACGAATTAACACAGAAATTGCGTCGTTATGAAATAATATGTTTCTATGACATATCCTCCTAAATCGAGTAACGTCTCTATGGAAACGAAAGGATTTTCTTTTGGGATATGAGTATCTACTTTCCGATGCACTATTCCTTCTTTACTGCATCGCTCGCTCCCTCACATTGACGAAATAACACAGAAATTGCTTCGCTATGAAATACTACGGGTTCTATGACTTCTCCTTCTACATCGAGTAACGTTTCTATGGAAACGACAGGTCTTACTTTTGGGATACGACTATCTCCTTTCTGATGCACGATTTCTTCTTTACTGCATCCCCCGCTCTCTCACATTGACGAATTAACACAGAAATTGCTTCGCTATGAAATACTACGGGTTCTATGACTTCTCCTTCTACATCGAGTAACGTTTGTATGGAAACGACAGGTCCTACTTTTGGGATACGACTATCTCTTTTCTGATGCACGATTTCTTCTTTACTGCATCCCCCGCTCTCTCACATTGACGAATTAACACAGAAATAGCATCGCTATGAAATACTATGTGTTCTATGACTTCTCCTTCTAAATCCAGCAACGTTTTTATGGAAACGAAAGGTTTTCCTTTTGAAATACGAGTATCCATTTCCGATGCACTATTCCTTCTTTACTGCATTCCTCGCTCCCTCACATTGACGAAATAACACAGAAATTACGTCGCTATGAAATACTATGGGTTCTATGACGTCTCGTTCAAAATCGAGTAACGTTTCTATGGAAACGACAGGATTTTCATTTGGGATACGACTATCTCCTTTCCGATGCACTATTCCTTCTTTACTGCATCCCTCGCTCCCTCACATTGACGAATTGACACAGAAATAGCGTCGCTATGAAATACTATCGGTTCTATGACTTCTCCTTCGAAATCGAGTAACGTTTCTATGGAAACGACAGGATTTTCATTTGGGATACAAGTATCTCCTTTCCGATGCACTATTCCCTCTTCACATCATCCCTCGCTCCCTCACATTGAAGAATTAACACAGAAATTGCGGGGCTATGAAATACTATGTGTTCTATGACGTCTCCTTGTAATTCGAATAACGTTTCTATGGAAAAGGCAGGCTTTTCCTTTGGGATACGACTATCTCCTTTCCGAAGAACTATTCCTTCTTTACTGCATCCCTCGCTCCCTCACATTGTCGAATTAACACAGAAATAGCGGGGCTATGAAATTCTATGGGTTTTATGACTTCTCCTTCTAAATCGAGTAACGTTCCTATGGAAACGACAGGATTTTCTTTTGGGATACGAGTATCTTCGTTCCGATCCACTATTCCTTCTATACTGCATCCCTTGCTCCCTCACATTGACGAATAAACACAGAATTTGCGTCGCTATGAAATACTATGTGTTCTATGATTTCTCCTTCTAAATCGAGTAACGTTTCTATGGAAAAGACAGGATTATCTTTTGGGTTAAAATTTCTCCTTTCCGATGCAGTATTCCTTCTTTACTGCATCCCTCGCTCTCTCACATTGACGAATTAACAAGGAAATTTTGGGGCTATGAAATACTATGGGATCTATGACGTCTCCTTCTAAATCGAATAACGTTTCCATGGAAAAGACAGGATTTTCCTTTGGGATACGAGTATCTCCTTTCCGATGCACTATTCATTCTTCACATCATCCCTCGCTCCCTCACATTGAAGAATTAACACAGAAATTGCGGGGCTATGAAATACTATGTGTTCTACGACGTCTCCTTCTAAATCGTGTAACGTTTCTAAGGAAACGACAGGATTGTGTTTTGATATACCACTATCACCATTCCGATGCACTATTCCTCCTTTACTGCATCCGTCGCTACCTTACATTGACGAATTAACACAGAAATTGCGTCGCTATGAAATACTATGGGTTCTATGACTTCTCCTTCTAAATCGAGTAACGTTTCTATGGAAAAGACAGGATTTTGTTTTGATATACGACTATCACCAGTGCGATTCACTATTCCCTCTATACTGCATCCCTCGCTCCCTCACATTGACGAATTAACAGAGATTTTGCGTCGCTATGAAATACTATGTGTTCTATAACGTCTCCTTCTAAATCGAGTAACGTTTCTATGGAAACGACAGGATTTTCATTTGGGATACGAGTATCTCCTTTCCGATGCACTATTCCTTCTTAACTGTATCCCTCGCACCCTCACATTGACGAATTACCACAGAAACTGCGTCGCTATGAAATACTATGGGTTCTATGAGTTCTCCTGCTAAATCGAGTAACGTCTATATGGAAACGACAGGATTTTCTTTTGGGATACGACTTTCTCCTTTCCGATGCACTATTCCTCCTTTACTGTATCCCCCGCTACCTCACATTGACGAAAATAACACAGAAATTGCGGTACTATGAAATACTATGGGATCTATGACGTCTGCTTCTAAATCGTGATAACGTTTCTATGGAAAAGACAGGTTTTTCCTTTGGGATACGACTATCTCCTTTCCGATGAACTATTCCTTCTTTACTGCATCCCTCGCTCCCTCACATATTCGAATTAACACAGAAATTGCGGGGCTATGAAATTCTATGGGTTTTATGACGTCTCCTTTTAAATCGAGTAACATTTCTATGGAAACGACAGGATTTTCTTTTGGGATACGAGTATCTCCTTTCCGATGCAGTATTCCTTCTTAACTGCATCCCTCGCTCCCTCACTTAGAATAATTACCACAGAAATTGCGTCGCTATGAAATACTATGGGTTCTATGACTTCTCCTTCTAAATCGAGTAATGTTTCTATGGAAACGACAGGATTTTCTTTTGGGATACTACTTTCTACTTTCCGATGCTCTATTCCTTCTTTACTGCATCCCTCGCTCCCTCACATTGACGAATTAACACAGAAATTGTGGGGCTATGAAATACTATGGGTTTTATGACTTCTCCCTCTAAATCGAGTAACGTTTCTATGGAAACTAAAGCATTTTGTTTTGATATACGACTATCACCATTCCGAAGCACTATTCCTCCTTTACTGCATCCCTCGCTACCTTACTTTGACGAATTAACACAGAAATTGCGTCGCTATGGAATACTATGAGTTCTATGACTTCACCTTCTAAATCGAGTAACGTTTCTATGGAAACGACAGGATTTTCTTTTGGGATACTACTTTCTACTTTCCGATGCTCTATTCCTTCTTTACTGCATCCCTCGCTCCCTCACATTGACGAATTAACACAGAAATTGTGGGGCTATGAAATACTATGGGTTTTATAACTTCTCCCTCTAAATCGAGTAACGTTTCTATGGAAACGACAGGATTTTCATTTAGGATACGAGTATCTCCTTTGCGATGCACTATTCCTTCTTAACTGCATCCCTCGCTCCCTCACATCGACGAATTACCACGGAAATTGCGTCGCTATGAAATACTATGGGATCTATGACTTCTCCTTCTAAATCGAGTAACGTTTCTATGGAAGCGACAGGATTTTCTTTTGGGATACTACTTTCTACTTTCCGATGCTCTATTCCTTCATTACTGCTTCCCTCGCTCCCTCACATTGACGAATTAACACAGAAATTACGGGGCTATGAAATACTATTTGATCTATGACGTCTCCTACTAAATCGAATAACGTTTCTATGGAAAAGACAGTATTTTCCTTTGGCATACGAGTATCTCCTTTCCGATGCACTATTCCCTTCTTACTGCATCCCTCGCTCCCTCATATTGACGAATAAACACAGAAATTGCGGGGCTATGAAATTCTATGGGTTTTATGACTTCTCCTTCTAAATCGATTAACGTTTGTATGGAAGCGACAGGTTTTTCTTTTGGGATACGAGTATCTTCTTTCCGATCCACTATTCCTTCTTTAATGCATCCCTTGCTCCCTCACTTTGACGAATTAACACAGAAATTCCGTCGCTATGGTATACTATGTGTTCCATTACATCTCCTTCTAAATCGGGTAACGTTTCTATGGAAACGACAGGATTTTCTTTGGGGATACGAGTATCTCCTTTCCGATGCACTATTCCTTCTATACTGCATCCCTCGCTCCCTCACATAGACGAATTAACACAGATTTTAGGTCGCTATGAAATACTATGTGTCCTATGACGTCTCCTTCTAAATCGAGTAACGTTTCTATGGAAACGACAGCATTTATTTTTGATATACGACTATCCCCATTCCGATGCAGTATTCCTCCTTTACAGCATCCCTCGCTACCTTACAATGACGAATTAACACAGAAATTGCGTCGCTATGAAATACTATGAGTTCTATGACTTCTCCTTCTACATCGAGTAACGTTTCTATGGAAACGACAAAATTTTCTTCTGGGGTAAGAGTATCTCCTTTCCTATGCACTATTCCTTCTGTACTGCATCCGTCGCTCCTTCACACTGACGAATTAACACAGATATAGCGTCGCTATGAAATACTATGTGTTCTATGACGTCTCCTTCTAAATCGAGTAACGTTTCTATGGAAACGACAGGATTTTGTTTTGATATACGACTATCACCATTCCGATGCACTATTCCTCCTTTACAGCATCCCTCGCTACCTTACATTGACGAATTAACACAGAAATTGCGTTGCTATGAAATACTATGAGTTCCATGACTTCTCCTTCTACATCGAGTAACGTTTCTATGGAAACGACAGGATTTTCTTCTGGGGTAAGAGTATCTCCTTTCCGATGCTCTATTCCTTCTTAACTGCATCCCTCGCTCCCTCACATTGACGAATTAACACAGATATTGCGGGGCTATGAAATACTGTGGGTCCTATGACATCTCCTTCTAAATCGAGTAACGTTTCGGTGGAAACGACAGGATTTTCTTTTGGGATACGAGTATCTCCTTTCCGATGCACTAATCCTTCATTACTGCATCCCTCGCTCCCTCACATTGACGAATTAACACAGATTTTGCGTCGCTATGAAATACTATGCGTTCTACGACGTCTCCTTCTAAATCGTGTAACGATTCTAAGGAAACGACAGGATCTTGTTTTGATATACCACTATCACCATTCCGATGCACTATTCCTCCTTTACTGCATCCCTCGCTACCTTACATTGACGAATTAACACAGAAATTACGTCGCTATGAAATACTATGGGTTTTATGACTTCTCCTTCTAAATCGAGTAACGTTCCTATGGAAACGACAGGATTTTCTTTTGGGATACGAGTATCTTCTTCCAGATTCACTATTCCTTCTTTACTGCATCCCTTGCTCCCGCACATTGACGAATTAACACAGAAATTGCGTCGCTATGAAATACTATGTGTTCTATAATTTCTTTTTGTAAATCGTGTAACGTTTCTATGGAAACGTGAGGATTTTCTTTTGTGGAAAGTGTATCTCCTTTCCGATGCACAATTCCTTCTATACTACATTCCTCGCCCCCTCACATAGACGAATTAACACAGAAATTGCGTCGCTATGATATACTATGTGTTCCATGACATCTTTTTCTAAATCGAGTAACGTTTCTATTTAAGCGACAGGATTTTCATTTGGGATACGAGTATCTCCTTTCCGATGCACTATTCCTTCTTAACTGTATCCCTCGCACCCTCACATTGACGAATTACCACAGAAATTGCGTCGCTATGAAATACTATGGGTTCTATGACTTCTCCTTCTAAATCGAGTAACGTCTATATGGAAACGACAGGATTTTCTTTTGGGATACGACTTTCTCCTTTCCGATGCACTATTCCTTCTTTACTGCATCCCTCGCTCCCTCACATTGGCGAATTAACAGAGAAATTGCGGGGCTATGAAATACTATGAGTCCTATGACATCTCCTTCTAAACCGAGTAACGTTTCTATGGAATCAACAGGATCTTGTTTTGAGATACGAGTATCTCCTTTCCGATGCAGTAATCCTTCTTAACTGCATCCTTCGCTCAATCACTTTGAATAATTACCACCGGAAATGCGTCGCTATGAAATACTATGGGTTCTATGATTTCTCCTTCTAAATCGAGTAACGTCTATATGGAAACGACAGGATTTTCTTTTGGGATACGATTTTCTCCATTCCGATGCACTATTCCTTCTTTACTGCGTCCATCGCTCCCTCACATTGACGAATTAACACAGAAATTGCGGGGCTATGAAATACTATGCGTTCTATGACGTCTCCTCTAAATCGAGTACTGTTTCTATGGAAAAGACAGGATTTTCTTTTGGGATACGACTATCTCCTTTCCGATGCACTACTCCTTCTTTACTGCATCCCTCGCTCCCTCACATTGACGAATTAAGACAGAAATTGCGAGGCTATGAAATACTATGGCTTTATGATTTCTCCTTCTAAATCGAGTAACGTTTCTATGGAAACGACAGGATTTTCTTTTGGGATACGAGTATCTCCTTTCCGATGCACTATTCCGTCTTTGCTGCATCCGTTGCTCAATCACATTGACGAATTAACACAGAATTTGCGTCGCTATGAAATACTATGGGTTCTATGACTTCTCCTTCTAAATCGAATAACGTTTCTATGGAAACGACAGGATTTTCTTTTTGGATACGAGTGTCTCCTTTCCGATGTACTATTCCTTCATTACTGCATCCTTCGCTCCCTCGCATTGACGAATTATCATAGAAATTGCGTCGTTATGAAATACTATGTTTCTATGACATATCCTCCGAAATCGAGTAACGCCTCTATGGAAACGAGAGGATTTCCTTTTGGGATATGAGTATCTCCTTTCCGATGCACTATTCCTTCTATACTGCATACCTCGCTCCCTCACATTGACGAATTAACTCAGAAATTGCGTCGCTATGAAATACTATGGGTTCTAAGACTATTCCTTCTAAATTGAGCAACGTTACTATGGAAACGACATGATTTTCGTTTGGGAACGACTATCTCCTTTCCGATGCACTATTCCTTCTTTACTGCATCGCTCGCTCCCTCACATTGACGAAATAACACAGAAATTGCTTCGCTATGAAATATTACGGGTTCTATGACTTCTCCTTCTACATCGAGGAACGTTTCTATGGAAACGACAGGTTTTTCTTTTGGGATACGACTATCTCCTTTCCGATGCACTATTCCTTCTTAACTGTATCCCTCGCACCCTCACATTGACGAATTACCACAGAAATTGCGTCGCTATGAAATACTGTGGGTTCTATGACTTCTCCTTCTAAATCGAGTAACGTCTATATGGAAACGACATGATTTTCTTTTGGGATACGACTTTCTCCTTTCCGATGCATTATTCCTTCTTTACTGCATCCCTCGCTCCCTCACATTGGCGAATTAACACAGAAATTGCGGGGCTATGAAATACTATGGGTCCTATGACATCTCCTTCTAAACCGAGTAACGTTTCTATGGAATCAACAGGATCTTGTTTTGAGATACGATTATCTCCTTTCCGATGCAGTATTCCTTCTTAACTGCATCCTTCGCTCCATCACTTTGAATAATTACCACAGAAAATGCGTCGCTATGAAATACTATGGGATCTATGACTTCTCCTTCTAAATCGAGTAACGTTTCTATGGAAGCGACAGGATTTTCTTTTGGGATACTACTTTCTACTTTCCGATGCTCTATTCCTTCATTACTGCTTCCCTCGCTCCCTCACATTGACGAATTAACACAGAAATTGCGAGGCTATGAAATACTGTTTGATCTATGACGCCTCCTATTAAATCGAATAACGTTTCTATGGAAAAGACAGTATTTTCCTTTGGGATACGAGTATCTCCTTTCCGATGCACTATTCCCTTCTTACTGCATCCCTCGCTCCCTCACATTGACGAATTAACACAGAAATTGCGGGGCTATGAAATTCTATGGGTTTTATGACTTCTCCTTCTAAATCGATTAACGTTTCTATGGAAGCGACAGGTTTTTCTTTTGGGATACGAGTATCTTCTTTCCGATGCACTATTCCTTCTTTACTGCATCCCTTGCTCCCTCACTTTGACGAATTCACACAGAAATTGCGTCGCTATGATATACTATGTGTTCCATGACATCTCCTTCTAAATCGAGTAACGTTTCTATGGAAACGACAGGATTTTCTTTGGGGATACGAGTATCTCCTTTCCGATGCACTATTCCTTCTACACTACATTCCTCGCCCCCTCACATAGACGAATTAACATAGAAATTGCGTCGCTATGATATACTATGTGTTCCATGACATCTCCTTCTAAATCTAGTAACGTTTCTATGGAAACGAGAGGATTTTCTTCTGGGGTAAGAGTATCTCCTTTCCGATGCACAATTCCTTCTTTACTGCATCCCTCGCCCCTCACATTAACGAATTGATACAGAATTGGCGTCGCTATGAAGTACTATGTGTTCTATAACATTTCCTTCTAAATCGAATAACGATTCTATGGATAAGACAGGATTTTCTTTTGCGATACGACTATCTCCTTTACGATGGACTATTCCTTCTTAACAGCTTCCCTCGCTCCCTCACATTGACGAATTAACACAGAAATTGCGTCGCTATGAAATACTATGTGTTTATGACTTCTCCTGTCGTTTCTATGGAAACGACAGGATCTTCTATTGGGATACGACTATCTCCTTTCCGATGCACAATTCCTTATTTACTGCATCCCTCGCACCCTCACATTGACGAATTAACACAGAAAATGCGTCGCTATGAAATACAAGGGTTCTATGATTTCTCCTTCTGAATCCAGCAACGTTTCAATGGAAACGACAGGTTTTTCTTTTGGGATAAGAGTTTCTTATTTGCGATGCACTATTCCTTCTTTACTGCATTCCTCGCTCCCTCACATTCACGAATTAACACAGAAATATCGTCGCTATGAAATACTATGGGTTCTATGACTTCTCCTTCTAAAACGAGTAACGTTTCTATGTAAACGACAGGATTTTCTTTTGGGATACTAGTATCTCCTTTCCGTTGCACTATTCCTCATTTACTGCATACCTCGCTCCCTCACATTGACGAATTTACACAGAAATTGCGTCGCTACGAAATACTACGGATTTTATGACTTCACCTTTTAAATCGAGTATCGTTTCTATGGAAATGACAGTTTTTTTTTTTTTTGGGATACGACTTTCTCGTATCCGATGCACTATTCCTTCTTTTGCATCCCTCGCTCCCTCACATTGAGGAATCAACACAGAGATTGAGGGGCTATGAAATACTATGGGTTCTATGGCTTCTCCTTCTAAATCGACTAACGTTTCTATGGAAACGACAGGATTTTCCTTTGGGATACGAGGATCGCTTTTCCGATGCACTATTCCTTCTTTACTGCATCCCTCGCTCCCTCACATTGACGAATTAACACAGAAATTGCGTCGCTATGAAATACTATGTGTTCTATCACATCTCCTTCTAAATCGAGTAACGTTTCTATGGAAACGACAGGATTTTCTATCGGGATACGAGTATCTCCTTTCCGATGCGTTATTCCTTCTTTACTGCATCCCTCGCTCCCTCACATTCACGAATTAACACAGAAATTGCGTCGCTATGAAATTCTATGGGTTCTACGATTTCTCATTCTAAATCCAGCAACGTTTCTATGGAAGCGATAGTTTTTTCTTTTGGGATACGAGTATCTCTTTTCCAATGCACTATTCCTTCTTTACTGCATCCCTCGCTCCCTCACATTGACGAATTGACACAGAAATTGCGTCGCTATGAAATACTATCGGTTCTATGACTTCTCCTTCGAGATCGAGTAACGTTTCTATGGAAACGACAGGATTTTCTTTTGGGATACGAATATCTCCCTTCCGATGCACTATTCGTTCTTTATTGCATCCCTGGCTCCCTCGCATTGACGTATTGACGTAGATATTGTGTCTTTATTAAATACTATGTGTTCTGTGACATATCCTTCTATTCGAGTAACGTTTCATTGGAAACGAAAGGATTTTCTTTTGGGATATGAGTATTTCCTTTCCGATGGACTATTCCTTCTATATTACATCCCTCGCTCCCTCACATTGACGAATTAACACAGATATTGCGTCGCTATGAAATACTATGGGTCCTAAGAATTCTCCTTCTAAATCGAGTAACGTTTGTATGGAAACGAAAGGAATTTCTTCTGGGATATGAATATCTCCTTTCCGATGCACTATTCCTTATTTACTGCATCCCTCACTGCCTAACATTGACGAATTAACACAGAAATTGCGTCGCTATGAAATACTATGTGTTCTAAGACTTCTCCTTTTAAATCGAGTAACGTTTCTATGGAAACGAAAGGATTTTCTTTTGGGATATGAGTATCTCCTTTCCGATGCACTATTCCTACTATAGTGCATCCCTCGCTCCCTCACATTGACGAATTCACACAGAAATTGCGTCGCTATGGAATACTATGCGTTCTAAGACTTCTCCTACTAATTCGAATAACGTTTGTATGGAACCGACAGAATTTTCTTTTGGGATATGACTTGCTCCTTTCCGATGCACTATTTCTTCTTTACTGCATCCCCCGCTCTCTCACATTGACGAATTAACACAGAAATTACGTCGCTATGAAATACTATGGGTTCTATGACTTCTCCTTCTAAATCGAGTAACGTTTCTATGGAAACGACAGGATTTTCTTTTGGGATACGACTATCTCCTTTCCGATGCACTATTCCTTATTTACTGCATCCCTCGCACCCTCACAATGACGAATTTACACAGAAATTGCGTCGCTATGAAATACAATCGGTTCTATGACTTCTCCTTCGAGATCGAGAAACGTTTCTATGGAAACGGCAGGATTTTCTTTTGGGATACGAATATCTCCTTTCCGATGCACTATTCGTTCTTTATTGCATCCCTGGCTCCCTCGCATTGACGAATTAACATAGATATTGTGTCTTTATTAAATATTATGAGTTCTATGACATATCCTTCTATTCGAGAAACGTTTCTTTGGAAACGAAAGGAATTTCTTTTGGGATATGAGTATCTCCTTTCCGATGCACTATTCCTTCTATACTACATCCCTCGCTCCCTCACATTGACGAATTAACACAGATTTTGCGTCGCTATGAAATACTATGGGTCCTGAGAATTCTCCTTCTAAATCGAGTAACGTTTGTATGGAAACGACAGGATGTTCTATTGGGATACGAGTATCTCCTTTCCGATGCACTATTCCTTCTTTACTACATCCCTCACTGCCTGACATTGACGAATTAACACAGAAATTGCGTCGCTATAAAATACGATGTGTTCTAAGACTTCTCCTTCTAAATCGAGTAACGTTTCTATGGAAACGAAAGGATTCTCATTTGGGATATGACTATCTCCTTTCCGATGCCCTATTACTTCTATAGTGCATCCCTCGCTCTCTCACATTGACGAATTAACACAGAAATTGCGTCGCTATGAAATACTATGGGTTCTAAGACTTCTCCTTCTAAATCGAATAACGTTTGTAAGGAAACGACAGGAATTTCTTTTGGGATATGTCTATCTCCTTTCCGATTCACTATTCCTTTTTTACTGAATCCCTCGCTCCCTCACATTGACGAATTAACACAGAAATTGCGGGGATGTGAAATACTATGGGATCTATGACGTCTCCTTCTAAATCGAGTAACGTTTCTATGGAAACGACAGGATTTTCTATCGGGATACGAGTATCTCCTTTCCGATGCGTTATTCCTTCTTTACTGCATCCCTCGCTCCCTCACATTCACGAATTAACACAGAAATTGCGTCGCTATGAAATTCTATGGGTTCTACGATTTCTCATTCTAAATCCAGCAACGTTTCTATGGAAGCGATAGTTTTTTCTTTTGGGATACGAGTATCTCTTTTCCAATGCACTATTCCTTCTTTACTGCATCCCTCGCTCCCTCACATTGACGAATTGACACAGAAATTGCGTCGCTATGAAATACTATCGGTTCTATGACTTCTCCTTCGAGATCGAGTAACGTTTCTATGGAAACGACAGGATTTTCTTTTGGGATACGAATATCTCCCTTCCGATGCACTATTCGTTCTTTATTGCATCCCTGGCTCCCTCGCATTGACGTATTGACGTAGATATTGTGTCTTTATTAAATACTATGTGTTCTGTGACATATCCTTCTATTCGAGTAACGTTTCATTGGAAACGAAAGGATTTTCTTTTGGGATATGAGTATTTCCTTTCCGATGGACTATTCCTTCTATATTACATCCCTCGCTCCCTCACATTGACGAATTAACACAGATATTGCGTCGCTATGAAATACTATGGGTCCTAAGAATTCTCCTTCTAAATCGAGTAACGTTTGTATGGAAACGAAAGGAATTTCTTCTGGGATATGAATATCTCCTTTCCGATGCACTATTCCTTATTTACTGCATCCCTCACTGCCTAACATTGACGAATTAACACAGAAATTGCGTCGCTATGAAATACTATGTGTTCTAAGACTTCTCCTTTTAAATCGAGTAACGTTTCTATGGAAACGAAAGGATTTTCTTTTGGGATATGAGTATCTCCTTTCCGATGCACTATTCCTACTATAGTGCATCCCTCGCTCCCTCACATTGACGAATTCACACAGAAATTGCGTCGCTATGGAATACTATGCGTTCTAAGACTTCTCCTACTAATTCGAATAACGTTTGTATGGAACCGACAGAATTTTCTTTTGGGATATGACTTGCTCCTTTCCGATGCACTATTTCTTCTTTACTGCATCCCCCGCTCTCTCACATTGACGAATTAACACAGAAATTACGTCGCTATGAAATACTATGGGTTCTATGACTTCTCCTTCTAAATCGAGTAACGTTTCTATGGAAACGACAGGATTTTCTTTTGGGATACGACTATCTCCTTTCCGATGCACTATTCCTTATTTACTGCATCCCTCGCAACCTCACAATGACGAATTTACACAGAAATTGCGTCGCTATGAAATACAATCGGTTCTATGACTTCTCCTTCGAGATCGAGAAACGTTTCTATGGAAACGGCAGGATTTTCTTTTGGGATACGAATATCTCCTTTCCGATGCACTATTCGTTCTTTATTGCATCCCTGGCTCCCTCGCATTGACGAATTAACATAGATATTGTGTCTTTATTAAATATTATGAGTTCTATGACATATCCTTCTATTCGAGAAACGTTTCTTTGGAAACGAAAGGATTTTCTTTTGGGATATGAGTATCTCCTTTCCGATGCACTATTCCTTCTATACTACATCCCTCGCTCCCTCACATTGACGAATTAACACAGATTTTGCGTCGCTATGAAATACTATGGGTCCTGAGAATTCTCCTTCTAAATCGAGTAACGTTTGTATGGAAACGACAGGATGTTCTATTGGGATACGAGTATCTCCTTTCCGATGCACTATTCCTTCTTTACTACATCCCTCACTGCCTGACATTGACGAATTAACACAGAAATTGCGTCGCTATAAAATACGATGTGTTCTAAGACTTCTCCTTCTAAATCGAGTAACGTTTCTATGGAAACGAAAGGATTCTCATTTGGGATATGACTATCTCCTTTCCGATGCCCTATTACTTCTATAGTGCATCCCTCGCTCTCTCACATTGACGAATTAACACAGAAATTGCGTCGCTATGAAATACTATGGGTTCTAAGACTTCTCCTTCTAAATCGAATAACGTTTGTAAGGAAACGACAGGAATTTCTTTTGGGATATGTCTATCTCCTTTCCGATTCACTATTCCTTTTTTACTGAATCCCTCGCTCCCTCACATTGACGAATTAACACAGAAATTGCGGGGATGTGAAATACTATGGGATCTATGACGTCTCCTTCTAAATCGAATAACGTTTCTATGGAAAAGACAGGATTTTCCTTTGGGATACGAGTATCTCCTTTCCGATGCAATATTCCCTGTTCACATCATCCCACGCTCCATCACATTGACGAATTAACACAGAAATTTCAGGGCTATAAAATTGTATGGGTTTTATGACGTCTCCTTCTAAATCGAGTAACATTTCTATGGAAACGACAGGATTTTCTTTTGGGATACGAGTATCTTCTTTCAGATTCACTATTCCTTCATTACTGCATCCCTTGCTCCCGCACATTGACGAATTAACACAGAAATTGCGTCGCTATGAAATACTATGTGTTTTATGACTTCTTCTTGTAAGTCGTGTAACGTTTCTATGGAAACTGGAGGATTTTCTTTTGGGGTAAGTGAATCTCCTTTCCGATGCACAATTCCTTCTATACTACATTCCTCGCCCCCTCACATAGACTAATTAACACAGAAATTGCGTCGCTATAATATACTATGTGTTCCATGACATCTCCTTCTAAATCGAGTCACATTTCAATGGAAACGACAGGATCTTTTTAGTGATACGAGTATCACCTTTCCGATGCACTATTTCTTATTTACTGCATCCCTCGCTCCCTCACATTGAGCAATTAACACAGAAATTGCGGGGCTATGAAAGTCTATGGGTTTTATGACGTCTCCTTCTAAATCGAGTAACGTTTCTATGGAAACGACAGGATTTTGTTTTGATATACGACTGTCTCCATTCCGATGCACTGTTCCTCTTTTACTGCATCCCTCGCTACCATACATTGACGAATTAACACAGAAATTACGCCGCTATGAAATACTATGTGTTCTATGACTTCTCCTTCTACATCGAGTAACGTTTCTATGGAAACGACAGGATTTTCTTCTGGGGTAAGAGTTTCTCCTTTCCGATGCACTATTCCTTCTTTACTGCATCCCTCGCCCCTTACATTAACGAATTAATACAGAACTGGCATCGCTATGAAGTACTATGTGTTCTATAACATTTCCTTCCAAATCGAATAACGATTCTTTGAATAAGACAGGATTTTCTTTTGCGATACGACTATCTCCTTTACGATGCACTATTCCTTCTTTACAGCTTCCCTCGCTCCCTCACATTGACGAATTAACACAGAAATTGCGGGGTTATGAATTACTATGGGTTGTATGACTTCTCCTTCTACATCGAGTAACGTTTCAATGGAAAAGAAAGGATCTTCTATTGGGATACGACTATCTCCTTTCCGATGCACAATTCCTTATTTACTGCATCCCTCGCTCCCACACATTAACGAATTAACACAGAAATTGCGTCGCTATGAAATACTATGGGCTCTACGATTTCTCCTTATAAATCCAGCAACGCATCTATGGAAACGACAGGTTTTTCTTTTGGGATACGAGTATCTCTTTTCCAATGCACTATTCCTTCTTTACTGCATCCCTCGCTCCCTCACATTGACGAATTGACACAGAAATTGCGTCGCTATGAAATACTATCGGTTCTATGACTTCTCCTTGGAGATCGAGTAACGTTTCTATGGAAACAACAGGATTTTCTTTTGGGATACGAATATCTCCTTTCCGATGCACTATTCGTTCTTTATTGCATCCCTGGCTCCCTCGCATTGACGAATTAACATAGATATTGCGTCGTTATTAAATACTATGTGTTCTATGACACATCCTTCTAAATCGAGTAACGTTTCTTTGGAAACGAAAGGATTTTCTTTTGGGATATGAGTATCTCCTTTCCGATGCACTATTCCTTCTATACTATATCCCTCGCTCCCTCACATTGACGAATTATCACAGAAATTGCGTCGCTATGAAATACTATGGGTTCTATCACATCTCCAATTAAATCGAGTAACGTTTCTATGGAGACGACAGGATCTTCTATTGGGATACGACTATCTCCTTTCCGATGCACAATTCCTTCTTTACTGCATCCCTCGCTCCCTCACATTAACGAATTAACACAGAAATTGCGTCGCTATGAAATACTATGGGTTCTACGATTTCTCCTTATAAATCCAGCAACGCATCTATGGAAACGACAGGATTTTCTTTTGGGATACGAGTATCTCCTTTCCGATGCACTATACCTTCTTTACTGCATCCCTCACTGCCTAATATTGACGAATTAACACAGAAATTGCGTCGCTATGAAATCCTATGTGTTCTAAGACTTCTCCTTCTAAATCGAGTAACGTTTCTATGGAAACGAAAGGATTTTCTTTTGGGATATGAGTATCTCCTTTCCGATGCACTATTCCTTCTACACTGCATCCCTGGCTCCCTCGCATTGACGAATTAACACAGATACTCCGTCGCTATGAAACACTATGTGTTCTATGACATCTCATTCTAAATCGAGCAACGTTTCTATGGAAACGACAGGATTTTCTTTTGGGATGCAAGTATCTCCTTTCCGATGCACTATTCCTTCTTTACTGCATTCCTCGCTCCCTCACAATGACGAATTAACACAGAAACTACGTCGCTATGAAATACAATGGGTTCTATGACTTCTCCTTCTAAATCCTGCAACGTTTTTATGGAAACGACAGGTTTTTCTTTGGGATACGAGTATCTCATTTCCGATGCACTATTCCTTCTTTACTGCATTCCTCGCTCCCTCACATTGACGATATAACTTAGAAATTGCGTCGCTATGAAATACTATGTGTTCTATGACCTCTACTTCTAAATCCAGCAACGTTTCCATGTAAACGACACGATTTACTTTCGGGATACGATTATCTCATTTCCGATGCACTATTCCTTCTTTACTGCATCCCTCGCTCCTTCACATTGACGTATTAACACAGAAATTGCGGTGCAATGAAACACTATGGGTTCTATGACTTCTCCTTCTAAGTCGAGTGACGTTTCTATGGAAACGACAGAATTTTTTTTTGGGATACGAGTAACTCCTCTCAGATGCCCTATTCCTTCTTTACTGCATCCCTCGCTCCCTCGCAATGACGAATTAACACAGAATTTGCGTCGTTATGAAATACTATGTGTTCTATGACATATCCTTCTAAATCGAGTAACGTTTCTATGGAAACGACAGGATTTTCTTTTGGGATATGAGTATCTTCTTTCCGATGCACTATTCCTTCTATACTGCATCCCCCGCTCCCTCACATTGACGAATTAACACAGAAATTGCGTCGCTATGAAATACTATGAGTCTAAGAGTTCTCCTTCTAAATCGAGTAATCTTTCTATGGAAACGATTGGATTTTCTTTTGGGATACGACTATCTCCTTTCCGATGCACTATTCCTTCTTTACTCCATCCCTCGCTACCTCGACGAATTAACACAGAAATTGCGGGGCTATGAATAACTATGGGTTTTATGACTTCTCCTTCTAAATGGAGTAACGTTTCTATGGAAACGACAGGATTTTCTTTTGGGATAAGAGTATCTCCTTTCCGATGCAGTATTCCTTCTTAACTGCATCCCTTGCTCCCTCACATTGACGAATTAATACAGATATTGCGTCGCTAAGAAATAGTATGTGTTCTATGACTTCTCTTTCTAAATCGTGCAACGTTTCTATTGAAACGAGAGGATTTCCTTTTGGGGTAAGAGTATCTCCTTTCCGATGCACTATTCCTTCTTTACTGCATTCCTGGCTACCTCACATTGACGAAATAACACAGATTTTGCGTCGCTATGAAATACTATGAGTTCTATGACTTCTCCTTCTACATCGAGTAACGTTTCTATGGAAACGACAGGATTTTCTTCTGGGGAAGAGTATCCCCTTTCCGATGCACTATTCCTTCTTTACTGTATCCCCGCTCCCTCACATTGACGAATTAACACAGAAATTGCGGGGCTGTGAAATACTATGGGTTTTATGACCTCTCCGTCTAAATCGAGTAATGTTTCTATGGAAACGACAGGATTTTAATTTGGGATACGAGAATCTCTTTTCCGATGCCCTATTCCTTCTTTACTGCATTCTTCGCTCCCTCACATAACGAATGAACACAGAAATTGCGTCGCTATGAAATACTATGGGTTCTATGTCATCTCCTTCTAAATCGAGTAACGTTTCTATGTAAACGACATGAATTTCTTTTGGGATACGAATTTCTCCTTTCCTATGCACTATTCCTTCTTTACTGCATCCCTCGCTCCCTCACATTGACGAATTAACACAGAAATTGTGGGGCTATGAAATACTATGGGTTTTATGACTTCTCCTTCTACATCGAGTAACGTTTCTATGGAAACGACCGGATTTTCATTTGGGATACGACTTTCTCCTTTCCTATGCACTATTCCTTCTTTACTGCATCCCTCGCTCCCTCACATTGACGAATTAACACAAATATTCGGTGCAATGAAATACTATGGGATCTATGACGTCTCTTCTAAATCGAGTAACGCTACTATGGAAAAGAAAGGATTTTCTTTTGGGATACGAGTATCTGGTTTCCGATGCACTATTTCTTCTTTACTGCACCCCTCGCTCCCTCACATTGACGAATTAACACAGAAATTGCGGGGCTATGAAATACCATGGGTTTTATGATTTCTCTTTCTAAATCGAGTAACGTTTCTATGGAAACGGCAGGATTTTCTTTTGGGATACGAGTAACTACTTTCCGATGCACTATTCCTTCTTTACTGCATCTCTTGCTCCCTCACATTGAAAAAATAACACAGAAATTGTGTCGCTATGAAATACTATGGGTTCTATGACTTCTCCGTCTAAATCGAGTAACGTTTCTATGGAAACGACAGGATTTTCTTTTGGAATACGAGTATCTGCTTTCCGATGCACTATTCCTTCTATACTGCACCCCTCGCTCCCTCACATTGACGAATTAACACAGATTTTGGGTCGCTATGAAGTACTATGTGGTCTATGACGTCTCCTTCTAAATCTAGTAACGTTTCTATGGAAACGACAGAATTTTGTTATGATACACGACTATCTCCATTCCGATGCACTATTCCTCCTTTACTGCATCCCTCGCTACCTTACATTGACGAATTACCACAGAAATTACGTCGCTATGAAATACTATGGGTTCTATGACTTCTCCGTCTAAATTGAGTAACGTTTCTATGGAAACGACAGGATTTTCTTTTGGAATACGAGTATCTGCTTTCCGATGCACTATTCCTTCTATACTGCACTACTCGCTCCCTCACATTGACGAATTAACACAGATTTTGGGTCGCTATGAAGTACTATGTGGTCTATGACGTCTCCTTCTAAATCTAGTAACGTTTCTATGGAAACGACAGGATTTTGTTATGATACACGACTATCTCCAATCCGATGCACTATTCCTCCTTTACTGCATCCCTCGCTACCTTACATTGACCAATTAACACAGAAATGGCGTCGATATGAAGTACTATCTGTTCTATGACATTTCCTTCTAAATCGAGTAACGTTTCTATGGGTAAGAGAGGATTTTCTTTTGCGACACGACTATTTCCATTCCGGATGCACTATTCCTTCTTTACAGCTTCCCTCGCTCCCTCACACTGACGAATTAACACAGAAATTGCGGGGTTATGAAATTCTAAGTGTTCTATGACTTTTCCTTCTAAATCGAGTAACGTCTATATGAAAACGACAGGCTTTTCTTTTGGGATACGACTTGCTCCTTTCCGCTGCACTATTCCTTCTTTACTGGATCCCTCGCTCCCTCACATTGACGAATTAACACAGAAATTCGGGGCTATGAAATACTATAGGATCTATGACGTCTCTTCTAAATCGAGTAACGTTTCTATGGAAAAGACAGGATTTTCTTTTGGGATACGAGTATCTCCTTTCCGATGCACTATTCCTTCTTTACTGCATCACTCGCTCCCTCACATTGACGACTTAACACAGAAATTGTGGGGCTATAAACTACTATGGGTTTTATGATTTCTCCTTCTAATTCGAGGTACATTCCTATGGAAACGACAGGACTTTCTTTTGGGATACGAGTATCTCCTTTCCGATGCACTATTCCTTCTTTACTGCATCCCTTGCTCCTTCATATTGACGAAATAACACAGAAATAGCGTCGCTATGAAATGCTATGGGTTCTATGACTTTACCTTCTACATCGAGTAACGTTTCTATGGAAACGACAGGATTTTCTTTTGGGATGCGAGTATCTCCTTTCCGATGCACTATTCCTTCTATTCTGCATCCCTCGCTCCCTCACATTGACGAATTAACACAGATTTTGGGTCGCTATGAAATACTATGTGGTCTATGACGTCTCCTTCTAAATCTGGTAACGTTTCTATGGAAGCGACAGGATTTTGTTTTGATACACGACTATCTCCATTCCGATGCACTATTCCTCCTTTACTGCATGCCTCGCTACCTTACATTTACGAATTAACACTGAAATTGCGTCGTATGAAATACTACGAGTTCTATAACTTCTCCTTCTACATCGAGTAACGTTTCTATTGAAACGACAGGATTTTCTTTTGGGGTAAGAGTATCTCCTTTCCGATGCACTTTTCCTTCATTACTGCATCCCTCGCTCCCTCACTTTGACGAATTAACACAGACATTGCGTCGCTATGAAGTACTATCTGTTCTATGACATTTCCTTCTAAATCGACTAACGCTTCTATGGATAAGGGAGTATTTTCTTTTGGAACACGACTATATCCATTCCGGATGCACTATTCCTTCTTTAAAGCTTCCCTGGCTCCCTCACATTGACGAATTAACACATAAATTGCGGGGCTATGAAATACTGTGGGTTTTATTACTTCTCTTTCTAAATCGAGTAACGTTTCTATTTAAACGACAGGATTTTCATTTGGGATACGTGTATCTCCTTTCCGATGCAATATTCCTTCTTAACTGCATCCCTCGCTTCCTCACATTGACGAATTACCACAGAAATAGCGTCGCTATGAAATACTATGGGTTCTATGACTTCTCCTTCTAAATCGAGTAACGTCTATATGGAAACGACAGGATTTTCTTTTGGGATACGAGTATCTCCTTTCCGATGTACTATTCCTAATTTACTGCATCCCTTGCTCCTCACATTGACGAATTAACACAGAAATTGCGTCGCTATGAATTACAATGGATTCTATGACTACTCCTTCTAAATCGAGTAACGTTTCAATGGAAACGACAGGATTTTCTCTTGGGATACGAGTATATCCTTTCCGATGCACTATTCCTTCTTTACTGCATCCCTCGCTCCGTCACATTGACGAATTAACACAGAAACTACGTCGCTATGAAACACTATGGGTTCTATGACTTCTCCTTCTAAATCCAGAAACGTTTGTATGGAAACGACAGGATTTTCTTTTGGGATACGAGTATCTCATTTCCGATGCACTATTCCTCGCTTACTGCATCCCTCGCTACCTCACGTTGACGAATTAACACAGAAATCGCGTCGCTATGAAACACTATGGGTTCTCTGACTTCTCCTTCTAAATCGAGTAACGTTTCTATGGAAACGACAGGATTTTCTTTTGGGTTACGAGTATCTCCATTCCGATGCACTATCCCTTCTATACTGCATCCCTCGCTCCCTGACATTGACGAATTAACTCAGAAATTGCGGGGTTATGAAATACTTTGGGTTCTATGATTTCTCCTTCTAATTCGAGTAACGTTTCTATGGAAGAGACAGGATTTACTTTTGGGATACGACTATCTCCTTTCCGATGCAGTATTCCTTCTATACTGCATCCCTCGCTCCCTCACATTGACGAATTAACACAGATTTTTTGTCGCTATGAAATACTATGTGTTCTATGACGTCTCCTTCTAAATTGAGTAACGTTTCTATGGAAACGACAGGATTTTGTTTTGATATACGACTGTCTCAATTCCGACGCACTATTCCTCCTTTACTGCACCCACCGCTACCTTACATTGACGTATTAACACAGAAATTGCGTTGCTATGAAATACGATGAGTTCTATGACTTCTCCTTCTACATCGAGTAACGTTTCTATGGAAACGACACGCTTTTCTTCTGGGGTAAGGGTATCTCCTTTCCGATACACTATGCCTTATTTACTGCATCCATCACTCCCTCACATTGACGAATTAACACAGAAATGGCGTCGCTATGACGTACTATGTGTTCTGTGACATTTCCTTCTAAATCGAGTAACGTTTCTATGGATAAGGCAGGATTTTCTTTTAGGATACGACTATCTCCTTTCCGATGCACTATTCCTTCTTTACAGCGTCCCCCGCACCCTCACATTGACGAATTAACACAGAAATTGCGAGGTTATGAAATTCTATGGGTTCTATGACTTCTCCTTCTACATCGAGTAACGTTTCTATGGATAAGATAGGATTTTCTTTTGGGATACGACTATCTCTTTTCCGATGCACTATTCCTTCTTTACTGCATCCCTCGCTCCCTCACATTGACGAATTGACACAGAAATTGCGTCGCTATGAAATTCTATGTGTTCCATGACATCTCCTTCTAAATCGAGTAACGTTTCTATGGAAACGCAGGATTTTCTTTTGGGATACGACTATCTCCTTTCCGATGCACTATTCCTTCTATACTGCATCTCTCGCTCCCTCACATTGACGGATTAACACAGATTTTGGGTCGCTATGAAATACTATGTGTTCTATGACGTCTCCATCTAAATCGAGTAACGTTTCCACGAAAACGACAGGATTTTGTTTTGATGTACGACTATCTCCATTCCGATGCACTATTCCTCCTTTACTGCATCCCTCGCTACCTTACATTGACGTATTAACACAGAAATTGCGTCGCTATGAAATACTATGAGTTCTATGACTTCTCCTTCTACATCGAGAAATGTTTCTATGGAAACGACACGCTTTTCTTCTGGGGTAAGGGTATCTCCTTTCCGATACACTATGCCTTCTTTACTGCATCCATCACTCCCTCACATTGACGAATTAACACAGAAATGGCGTCGCTATGAAGTACTATGTGTTCTGTGACATTTCCTTCTAAATCGAGTAACGTTTCTATGGATAAGGCAGGATTTTCTTTTAGGATACGACTATCTCCTTTCCGATGCACTATTCCTTCTTTACAGCGTCCCCCGCTCCCTCACATTGACGAATTAACACAGAAATTGCGAGGTTATGAAATTCTATGGGTTCTATGACTTCTCCTTCTACATCGAGTAACGTTTCTATGGATAAGATAGGATTTTCTTTTGGGATACGACTATCTCTTTTCCGATGCACTATTCCTTCTTTACTGCATCCCTCGCTCCCTCACATTGACGAATTGACACAGAAATTGCGTCGCTATGAAATACTATGTGTTCCATGACATCTCCTTCTAAATCGAGTAACGTTTCTATGGAAACGCAGGATTTTCTTTTGGGATACGACTATCTCCTTTCCGATGCACTATTCCTTCTATACTGCATCTCTCGCTCCCTCACATTGACGAATTAACACAGATTTTGGGTCGCTATGAAATACTATGTGTTCTATGACGTCTCCATCTAAATCGAGTAACGTTTCCACGAAAACGACAGGATTTTGTTTTGATATACGACTATCTCCATTCCGATGCACTATTCCTCCTTTACTGCATCCCTCGCTACCTTACATTGACGTATTAACACAGAAATTGCGTCGCTATGAAATACTATGAGTTCTATGACTTCTCCTTCTACATCGAGAAATGTTTCTATGGAAACGACACGATTTTCTTTTGGGATACAACTATCTCCTTTCCGATGCACTATTCCTTCTTTACTGCATCCCTCGCTCCCTCACATTGACGAATTATCACAGAAATTGCGTCGCTACAATATACTATGTGTTCCATGATATCTCCTTCTAAATCGAGTAACGTTTCTATGGAAACTAAAGCATTTTGTTTTGATATACGACTATCACCATTCCGAAGCACTATTCCTCCTTTACTGCATCCCTCGCTACCTTACTTTGACGAATTAACACAGAAATTGCGGGGCTATGAAGTACTATGAGATCTATGACGTCTCCTTCAAAATCGAGTAAAGTTTCTATGGAAAAGAGAGGATTTTCTTTTGGGATACGCCTATCGCCGATCCGATGCACTGTTCCTTCTTTACTGCATCCCTCGCTACCTCGACGAATTACCACAGAAATTGCGTCGCTATGAAATGCTATCTGTTCTATGACTTCTCCTTCTAAATCGAGTAACGTTTCTATGTAAATATCAGGACTTTCATTTGGGATACGACATTCTCCTTTCCGATGCACTATTCCTTCTTTACTGCATTCCTCGCTCCCTCACATTGACGAATAACACAGAAATTGCAGGGCTATGGAATACTGTGGGATCTATGACGTCCCTTCTAAATTGAATAACGTTTCTATGGTAAAGACTGGATTTTCCTTTGGGATACAAGTATCTCCTTTACGATGCATTATTCCTTCTTTACTGCATCCCTCGCTCCTCATATTGACGAATTAACACAGAATTTCCGAGGCTATGAAATTCTATGGGTTTTATGACTTCTCCTTCTAAATCGAGTAACGCTTCTATGTAAACGACAGGATTTTCTTTTGGGATACGAGTATCCCCTTTCCGATGCACTAAACCTTCATTACTGCATCACTCGCTCCCCCAAATTGACGAATTCACTCAGAAATTGACTCGCTATGAAATGTTATGTGATCTATGACATCTCCTTCTAGATCGATAAACGTTTTTACGGAAACTAGAGGATTTTCTTTTGGGATACGACTATCTCCCTTCCGATGCACTATTCCTTCTTTACTGCATCCCTCGTTCCCTCACATTGACGAACTAACACAGAAATTCCGGGGCTATGAAATACTATGGGTTCTATGACCTCCTTCTAAATCGAGTAACGTCTCTATGGAAAAGACAGGATTTTCTCTTGAGATACAACTGTCTCCTTTGCGATGCACTATTCCTTCTTTACTGCATCTCTCGCTCACTCACATTGACGAATTAACACAGAAATTGCGTCGCTATGAAATACTATGTGTTCCATGACATCTCCTTCTAAATCGAGTAACGTTTCTATGGAAACGGCAGGTTTTCTTTTCGGATACGACGTTCTCCTTTCCGAGGAACTATTCCTTCTTTACTGCATTCCTCGCTCCCTCACATTGACGAATAACACAGAATTTGCGGGGCTATGGAATACTGTGGGATCTATGACGTCCCTTCTAAATTGAATAACGTTTCGATGGTAAAGACAGGATTTTCCTTTGGGATACAAGTATCTCCTTTCCGATGCATTATTCCTTCTTTACTGCATCCCTCGCTCCCTCACATTGACGAATTAACACAGAAATTGCGGGGCTATGAAATTCTATGGGTTTTATGACTTCTCCTTCAAAATCGAGTAACGCCTCTATGTAAACGACAGGATTTTCTTTTGGGATACGAGTATCTTCTTTCCGATGCACTATTCCATCTTTACTGCATACCTCGCTCCCTCACATCAACGAATTAACACAGAAATAGCGTCGCTATGAAATACTGTGGTTTCTATGTCTTCTCCTTCTAAATCGAGTTACGTTTCTATGGAAACGACAGGGTTTTCTTTTGGGATACGACTTCTCCGTTCCGATGCACTATTCCTTCTTTAGTGCATCCCTCGCTCCCTCACATTGACGAATTAAAACAGAAAATGCGGGGCTATGAAATACTATGTGTTTTATGACTTCTCCTTCTAATTCGAGTAACGTTTCTATGGAAACGAAAGGATTTTCTTTTGGGATACGACTATCTCCCTTCCGATGCACTATTCCTTCTTTACTGCATCCCTCGTACCCTCACATTGACGAATTAACACAGAAATTGCGTCGCTATGAAATACTATGGGTTCAATGACATCTCTTTGTAGATCGAGTAACGTTTCTATGGAAAAGACTGAATTTTCTTTTGGGATACGAGTATCTCCTTTTCGATGCATTATTCCTGCTTTAATGCATCCCTCGCTCCCTCACGTTGACGAATTAACATAGAAATTGCGGGGATATGAAATACTATGGGTTCTATGACTTCTACTTCTAAATCGAGTAACGTTTCTATGCAAACGACAGGATTTTCTTTTGGGATACGAGTATCTCCTTTCCATTGCACTATTCCTTCTTTACTGCGTCCCTCGCTCCCTCACATCGACGAACTAACACAGAAATTCCGGGGCTATGAAATACTATGTGTTCTATGACCTCCTTCTAAATCGAGTAACGTCTCTATGGAAAAAACAGGATATTCTCTTGAGATACAACTATCTCCTTTCCGATGCACTATTCCTTCATTACTTCATCCCTCGCTCCCTCACATTCACGAATTAACACAGAAATTCCGTCGCTATGAAATACTATGTGTTCTGTGACATCTCCTACTAGATCGAGTAACGTTTCTATGGAAACGACAGGTTTTCTTTTCGGATACGACTGTCTCCCTTCCGATGCACTATTCCTTCTTTACTGCATCCCTCGCTCCATCACATTGACGGATTAACACAGAAATTGCGTCGGTATGAAAAACTATGGGTTCTATGACATCTCCTTCTAAATCGAGTAACGTTTCTATGGAAACGACAGAATTTTCTTTTGGGATACGATTATCTCCTTTCCGTTGCAATACTCCTTCTTTACTGCATCCCTCGCTCCCTCACATTGACGAATTAACACAGAAATTGCGGGGCCATGAAATACTATCGGTTCTATGACTTCTAAATCGAGCAACGTTTCTATTGAAAGGACAGGATTTCCTTTTTAGCTATGACAATCACCTCTCCGATGCAATATTCCTTCTTTACTGCATCCCTCGCTCCCTCACATTGACGAATTAACACAGAAATTGCTTCGCCATGAAATACTATGGGTTCAATGACATCTCCTTCTAAATCGAGTAACGTTTCTATGGAAATAACAGGATTTTCTTTTGGGATACCAGTATCTCCTTTCCGATGCACTATTCCTTCTTTACTGCAACCCCCGCTCCCTCACATTGACGAATTAACACAGAAATGGCGTCGCTATGAAATACTATGCGATCTATGTCTTCTCCTTCTAAATCGAGAAACGTTTCTATGGAAACGAAAGGATTTTCTTTTGGGATACGAGTATCTCCTTTCCGATGCACTATTCCTTCTTTGCTGCATTACTCGCTCCCTCACATTGACGAATTTTCACAGAAATTGCGTCGCTATGAAATACTGTATGTTCTATGACATCTCCTTCTAGATCGAGTAACGTTTCTATGGAAACTACAGGATTTTCTTTTGGGATACGATTATCTTCTCTCCGATGCAGTATTCCTTCTTTACTGCATCCCTCGCTCCCTCACATTGACAAATTAACACAGAAATTGCGGGGCTATAAATACTATGCGTTCTATGACTTCTTCTTCTAAATCGAGTAACGTTTCTATAGAAAAGACAGGATTTTCTTATGAGATACGACTATCTCCTTTCCGATGCAATATTTTTTCTATACTGCATCCCTCGCTCCCTCACATTGACGAATTAACACAGAAATTGCTTCGCTATGAAATACTATGGGTTCAATGACATCTCCATCTAAATCGAGTAACGTTTCTGTGGAATCGACAGGATTTTCTTTTGGGATACCAGTATCTCCTTTCCGATGCACTATTCCTTCTTTACTGCAACCCTCGCACCCTCACATTGACGAATTAACACAGAACTGGCGTCGCTATGAAATACTATGGGATCTATGACTTCTCCTTCCAAATCGAGTAACGTTTGTATGGACACGACAGGATTTTCGTTTGGGATACGAGTATCTCCTTTCCGATGCACTATTCCCTCTTTACTGCATCTCTCACTCCCTCACATTAACGAATTAACACAGATATTACGTCGCTATGAAATACTATGGGTTCTATGACATCTCCTTCTAAATCGAGTAACGATTCTATCGAAACGACAGGATTTTCTTTTGGGATACGAGTATCTCCTTTCTGGTGCACTATTCCTTCCTTACTGCATCCCTCTCTCCCTCACATTGACGAATTATCACAGAAATTGCGTCGCTGTGAAATACTATGTGTTCTATGACATCTCCTACCATATCGAGTAACGTTTCTATGGAAACGACAGGATTTACTTTTGGAATACGTCTATCTCCTTTCCGATGCACTAATCATTCTTTACTGCATCCCTCTCTCCCTCACATTGACGAATTAACACATTAATTGCGTCCCTATGAAATACTATGTGTTCTGTGACTTCCCCTTCTAAATCGAGTAACGTTTCTATGGAAACAACAGGATTTTCTTTTGGGATATGAGTATCTCCTATCCGTCGCACTATTCCTTCTTTACTGCGTCCCTCGCTCCATCACATTGACGGATTAACACAGAAATTGCGTCGGTATTAAAAACTATGTGTTCTATGACATCTCCTTCAAAATCGAGTAACGTTTCTATGGAAACGACAGGATTTTCTTTTGGGATACGATTATCTCCTTTCCGATGCACTATTCCTTCTTTACTGCATCCCTCGCTCCCTCACGTTGACGAATTAACATAGAAATTGCGGGGCTATGAAATACTATGGGTTCTATGACTTCTACTTCTAAGTCGATTAACGTTTCTATGGAAACGACAGGATTTTCTTTTGGGATACGAGTATTTCCTTTCCGTTGCACTATTCCTTCTTTTCTGCGTCCCTCGCTCCCTCACATTGACGAATTAACACAGAAATTGCGCGGCTATATAATACTATGGGTTCTATGACTTCTCCTTCTATATCGAGTAAAGTTTCTATGGAAAAGACAGGATTTTCTTTTGAGATACGACTAACTCCTTTCCGATGCAATATTCCTTCTTTACCGCATCCCACGCTCCCTCACATTGACGAATTGACACACAAATTGCTTCGCTATGTAATACTATGGGTTCGATGACTTCTCCTTCTAAATCAAGTAACGTTTCTATGGAAACGACATTATTCTCTTTTGGGATACGAGTATCTCCTTTCCGATGCACTATTCCAACTTTGCTGAATCCCTCGCTCCCTCACATTGACGAATTAACACAGAAATTAAGTCGCTATGAAATACTATGTGTTCTGTGACATCTCCTTCTAGATCGAGTAACGTTTCTATGGAAACGGAAGGGTTTCCTTTTGGGATACAACTATCTCCCTTCCGATGCACTACTCCTTCTTTACGGTATCCGTCGCTCCATCACATTGACGAATTAACACAGAAATTGCGTCGCTATGAAATACTATGGGTTCTATGACATCTCCTTCTAAATCGAGTAACGTTTCTATGGGAACGACAGAATTTTCTTTTCGGATACGAGTATCTCCTTTCCGATGCACTATTCTTTCTTTGCTGGATCCCTCGCTCCCTCACATTGACGAATTAACACAGAAATTGCGTTGCTATGAAATACTATGTGTTCTATGACATCTCTTTCTAGATCGAGTAACGTTTCTATGGAAACGATAGGGTTTTCTTTTGGGATACGACTATCTCCCTTCCGATGAACTATTCCTTCTTTACGGTATCCGTCGCTCCATCACATTGATGAATTAACACAGAAATTGCGTCGCTATGAAATACTATGGGTTCAATGCATCTCCTTCTAAATCGAGTAACGTTTCTATGGAAACGACAGGATTTTCTTTTGGGATACGATTATCTCCCTTCCGATGCAGTATTCCTTCTTTACTGCATCCCTCGCTCCCTCACATTGACGAATTAACACAGACATTGCGGGGCTATGAAATACTATGGGTTCTATGACTTCTCCTTCTAAATCGAGTAACGTTTCTTTTGAAAAGACAGGATTTTCTTTTGAGATACGACTATCTCCATTCCGATGCAATATTCCTTCTTTACTGCATCCCTCGCTCCCTCACATTGACGAATTAACACAGAAATTGCATCGCTATGAAATACTATGTGTTCTTTGACTTCACCTTCTAAATCGAGTAACGTTTCTATGGAAACGACAGGTTTTTCTTTTGGGATACGATTATCTCCTTTTCGATGCAGTATTCCTTCTTTACTGCATCCCTCGCTCCCTCACATTGACGAATTAACACAGAAATTGTGGGGCCATGAAGTACTATTGGTTCTATGACTTCTCCTTCTAAATCGAGTAACGTTTCTTTTGAAAAGACAGGATTTTCTTTTGAGATACGACTATCTCCTTTCCGATGCAACATTCCTTCTTTACTGCATCCCTCGCTCCCGCACATTGACGAATTAACACACAAATTGCTTCGCTATGAAATACTGTGGGTTCAATGACTTCTCCTTCTAAATCGAGTAACGTTACTATGGAAACGACAGGATTTTCTTTTGTGATACGAGTATCTCCTTTCCGATGCACTATTCCTTCTTTGCTGCATCCCTCGCTCCCTCACATTGACGAATTAACACAGAAATTGCGTCGCAATGAAATACTATGTGTTCTATGACATCCCCTTCTAGATCGAGTAACGTTTCTATTGAAAAGACAGGATTTTCTTTTGAGAGACGACTATCTCCTTTCCGATGCATTAATCCCTGTTTACTGCATCCCTCTCTCAGTCACATTGACGAATTAACACATAATTTGCGTCCCCATGAAATACTATGCGTTCTATGACTTAACCTACCAAATCGAGTAACGTTTCTATGGAAACAACAGGATTTTCTTTTGGGATATGAGTATCTCCTTTCCGATGCACTATTCCTTCATTACTCCATCCCTCGCTCCCTCACGTTGACGAATTAACACAGAAATTGCGGGGCTATGAAATACTGTGTGTTCTGTGACTTCCCCTTCTAAATCGAGTAACGTTTCTATGGAAACAACAGGATTTTCTTTTGGGATATGAGTATCTCCTTTCCGATGCTTATTCCTTCTTTACTCCATACCTCGCTCCCCCAAATTGACGAAATAACACAGAAATTGCGTCGCTATGAAATACTATGGGTTCTAAAACTAATCCTTCTAAATCGTGTAACGTTTCTATGGAAACGACTGAATTTTCTTTTGGGATACGAGTATCTCATTTTCGATGCACTATTCCTTCTTTACTGCAACCCTCGCTCCCTCACGTTGACGAATTAACATAGAAATTGCGGGGCTATGAAATACTATGGGTTCTAAGAGTTCTCCTCCTAAATCGAGTAACGTTTCTATGGAAACGACAGGATTTTCTTTTGGGATACGAGTATCTCTTTTCCGTTGAACTATTCCTTCTTTACTGCGTCCCTCGCTACCTCACATTGACGAAATAACACAGAAATTCCGGGGCTATGAAATACTATGGGTTCCATGACTTCTCCTTCTACATCGAGTAACGTTTCTATGGAAAAGACAGGATTTTCTCGTGAGATACGACTAACACCTTTCCGATGCACTATTCCTTCTTTACTGCATCCCTCGCTCCCTCACATTGACGAATTAACACAGAAATTGCGTCGCTATGAAATACTATGTGTTCTATGACATCTGCTTCTATATCGAGTAACGTTTCTTTGGAAACGAGAGGATTTTCTTTTGGGATACGACTACCTCCCTTCCGATGCACTATTCCATCTTTACTGCATCCCTCGCTCTCTCACATTGACGAATTAACACAGAAATGGCGTCGCTATGAAATACTATGGGTTCTATGATTTCTCCTTCTAAATCAAGTAACGCTTCTATGGAAACGACAGGATTTACTTTTCGGATACGACTATCTCCTTTCCGATGCACTAATCCATCTTTACTGTATCCCTCTCTCCCTCACATTGACGAATTAACACATAAATTGCGTCACTATGAAATACTATTTGTTCTATGACTTCCCCTTCTATATCGAGTAACGTTTCTACGGAGACGACAGGATTTTCTTTTGGGATACGACTATCTCCCTTTCGATGCACTTCTCCTTCTTTACTGCATCCCTCGCTCCCTCACATCGACGAATTAACACAAAAATTGCGTCGCTATGAAATACTATGTGTTCTATGACATCTCCTTCTAGATCGAGTAACGTTTCTATGGAAACGAAAGGATTTACTTTTCGGATACGTCTATCTCCTTTCCGATGCACTAATCCATCTTTACTGCATCCCACTCTCCCTCACATTGACGAATTAACACATAAATTGCGTCGGTATGAAATACTATGTGTTCTATGACTTCCCCTTATAAATCGAGTAACGTTTCTATGGAGACGACAGGATTTTCTTTTGGGATATGAGTATCTCCTTTCCGATGCACTATTCCTTCTTTACTGCATCCCTCGCTCCCTCACGTTGACGAATTAACACAGAAATTGCGGGGCTATGAAATACTGTGTGTTCTATGACTTCTACTTCTAAATCGAGTAACGTATCTATGGAAACGACAGGATTCTCTTTTGGGATACGAGTATCTCCTTCCCGTTGCACTATTCCTTCTTTACTGCGTCCCTCGCTCAATCACATTGACGAATTAACACAGAAATTACGTCGCTGTGAAATACTATGGGTTCTATGACTTCTCCTTCTAAATCGAATAACGTTTCTATTGAAAAGACAGGATTTTCTTTTGAGAGACGACTATCTCCCTTCCGATGCAATATTCCTTCTTTACTGCATCCCTCGCTCCCTCACATTGACGAATTAACACAGAAATTGCGTCGCAATGAAATACTATGTGTTCTATGACATCTCCTTCCATATCGAGTAACGTTTCTATGGAAACGACAGGATTTTCTTTTGGGATACGACTACCTCCCTTCCGATGCACTATTCCTTCCTTACTGTATCCCTCGCTCCCTCACATTGACGAATTAAAAAAAGAAATGGCGTCGCTTTGAAATACTATGCGTTCTATGACTTCTCCTTCTAAATCGAGTAACGTGTCTATGGAAACGAAAGGATTTACTTTTGGGATACGACTATCTCCTTTCCGATACATTAATCCCTCTTTACTGCATCCCTCTCTCCCTCACATTGACGAATTAACACATAAATTGCGTCCCTATGAAATACTATGCGTTCTATGACTTAACCTACCAAATCGAGTAACGTTTCTATGGAAACAACAGGATTTTCTTTTGGGATATGAGTATCTCCTTTCCGATGCACTATTCCTTCTTTACTCCATCCCTCGCTCCCTCACATTGACGAAAGAACACAGAAATTGCGTCGCTATGAAATACTATGGCTTCTATGACTTCTCCTTCTAAATCGTGTAACGTTTATATGGAAACGCTGAATTTTCTTTTGGGATACTAGTATCTCCTTTTCGATGCACTATTCCTTTTTTACTGCATCCCTCGTTCCCTCACGTTGGCGAAATAACATAGAAATTGCGGGGCTATGAAATACTATGGGTTCTATGACTTCTACTTCTAAATGGAGTAACTTCTCTATGGAAACGACAGGATTTTCTTTTGGGATACGATTATCACCTTTCCGTTGCACTATTCCTTCGTTACTGCGTCCCTCGCACCCTCACATTGACGAATTAACACAGAAATTGCGTCGCTGTGAAATACTATGTGTTCTATGACATCTCCTACCATATTGAGTATCGTTTCTATGGAAACGACAGGATTTACTTTTGGGATACGACTATCTCCCTTCCGATGCACTAATCCCTCTTTACTGCGTCCCTCTCTCCCTCACATTGACGAATTGGCACATTATTTGCGTCCCTATGAAATACTACGTGTTCTGTGACTTCGCCTTCTAAATCGAGTAACGTTTCTATGGAAACAACAGGATTTTCTTTTGGGATATGAGTATCTCCTTTCCGATGCATTATTCCTTCTTTACTCCATACCTCGCTCCCCCACATTGACGAAATAACACAGAAATTGCGTCGCTATGAAATACTATGGGTTCTAAAACTAATCCTTCTAAATCGTGTAACGTTTCTATGGAAACGACTGAATTTTCTTTTGGGATACGAGTATCCCGTTTTCGATGCACTATTCCTTCTTTACTGCATCCCTCGCTCCCTCACATTGACGTATTAACACAGAAATTGCGTCGCTATGAAACACCATGTGTTCTATGACATCTCCTTCTAGATCGAGTAACGTTTCTATGGAAACGACAGGATTTAGTTTTCGGATACGGCTATCTACTTTCCGATGCACTAATCCATCTTTACTGCATCCCACTCTCCCTCACATTGACGAATTAACACATAAATTGCGTCGGTATGAAATACTATGTGTTCTATGACTTCCCCTTATAAATCGAGTAACGTTTCTATGGAAACGACAGGATTTTCTTTTGGGATATGAGTATCTCCTTTCCGATGCTCTATTCCTTCTTTACTGCATCCCTCGCTCCCTCACGTTGGCGAATTAACACAGAAATTTCGGGGCTATGAAATACTGTGTGTTCTATGACTTCTACTTCTAAATCGAGTAACGTATCTATGGAAACGACAGGATTTTCCTTTGGGATACGAGTATCTCCTTTCCGTTGCACTATTCCTTCTTTACTGCGTCTCTCGCTCAATCACATTGACGAATTAACACAGAATTTACGTCGCTATGAAATACTATGGGTTCTATGACTTCTCCTTCTAAATCGAATAACGTTTCTATTGAAAAGACAGGATTTTCTTTTGAGAGACGACTATCTCCATTCCGATGCAATATTCCTTCTTTACTGCATCCCTCGCTCCCTCACATTGACGAATTAACACAGAAATTGCGTCGCTATGAAATACTATGTGTTCTATGATATCTCCTTCTAGATCGAGTAACGTTTCTATGGAAACGACAGGGTTTTCCTTTGGGATACGACTACCTCCCTTCCGATGCACTATTCCTTCTTTACTGCATTCCTCGCTCCCTCACATTGACGAATTAACACAGAAATTGCGTCGCTATGAAATACTATGGGTTCTAAAACTAATCCTTCTAAATCGTGTAACGTTTCTATGGAAACGACTGAATTTTCTTTTGGGATACGAGTATCTCATTTTCGATGCACTATTCCTTCTTTACTGCAACCCTCGCTCCCTCACGTTGACGAATTAACATAGAAATTGCGGGGCTATGAAATACTATGGGTTCTAAGAGTTCTCCTCCTAAATCGAGTAACGTTTCTATGGAAACGACAGGATTTTCTTTTGGGATACGAGTATCTCTTTTCCGTTGAACTATTCCTTCTTTACTGCGTACCTCGCTACCTCACATTGACGAAAAAACACAGAAATTGCGGGGCTATGAAATACTATGGGTTCCATGACTTCTCCTTCTACATCGAGTAACGTTTCTATGGAAAAGACAGGATTTTCTCGTGAGATACGACTAACACCTTTCCGATGCACTATTCCTTCTTTACTGCATCCCTCGCTCCGTCACATTGACGAATTAACACAGAAATTGCGGGGCTATGAAATAGTATGGGTTCTATGACTTCTCCTTCTAAATCGAGTAACGTTTCTATGGAAACGACTGATTTTTCTTTTGGAATACGAGTATCTCCTTTTCGATGCACTATTCCTCCTTTACTGCATCCCTCACTCCCTCACATTGACGAATTAACACAGAAATTGCGGGGCTATGAAATACTGTGGGTTCTATGACTTCTACTTCTAAATCGAGTAGCGTTCCTATTTAAACGACAGGATTTTCTATTGGGATACGAGTATCTCCTTTGCGTTGCACTAATCCCTCTTTACTACATCCCTATCTCCCTCACATTCACGAATAAACACATAAATTGCGTCGCTATGAAATACTATGTGTTCTATGACTTCCCCTTCTAATTCGAGTAAAGTTTCTATGGAAACGACCGGATTTTCTTTTGGGATATGAGTATCTCCTTTCCCATGTACTATTCCTTCTTTACTGCATCCCTCGCTCCCTCACATTGACGAAATAACACAGAAATTGCGTCGCTATGAAATACTATGTGTTCTAAGACTTCTCCTTCTGAATCGTGTAACGTTTCTATTGAAACGACAGAATTTTCTTTTGGGATAGGAGTATCTCTTTCCCGATGCACTATTCCATCATTACTGCATCCCTCTCTCCCTCACGTTGACGAATTAACACAGACATTGCGGGGGCTATGAAATACTATGGGTTCTATGACTTCTACTTCTAAATCGAGTAACGTTTCTATGGAAACGACAGGATTTTCTTTTGGGATACGAGTATCTCCTTTCCGTTGCACTATTCCTTCTTTACTGCGTCCCTCGCTCCCTCACATTGACGAATTAACTCAGAAATTGCGGGGCTATGAAATACTATGGGTTCAGTGACTTCTCCTTGTAAATCGAGTAACGTTTCTATAGAAAAGAAAGAATTTTCTCTTGAGATACGACTATCGCCTTTCCGATGCACTATTCCTTCTTTACTGCATCCTTCGCCCCCTCACATTGTCGAATTAACACAAAAATTCAGGGGCTATGAAATATTATGGGTTTTATGACTTCTACTTCCCAATCGAGTAACGTTCCTATTTAAACGACAGGTTTTTCTTTTGGGATACGTGTATCTCCTTTGCGTTGCACTGTTCCTTCTTTACTGCGTCCCTCGCTCCCTCACATTGACGAATTAACACAGAAATTGCGTCGCTATGAAATACTATGGGTTCTATGACATCTCCTTCTAAATCGAGTAACGTTTCTATGGAAAAGACAGGATTTTCTCTTGAGATACGGCTATCTCCTTTCCGATGCACTATTCCTTCTTTACTGCATCCATTGCTCCCTCGCATTGACTAATTAACACAGAAATGGCGTCGCTATGAAATACTATGGGTTCTATGACTTCTCCTTCTAAATCGAGTAACGTTTCTACGGAAACAACAGGATTTACTTTTCGGATACGACTATCTCCTTTCCGATGCACTAATACCTCTATACTGCATCCATCTCTCCCTCACATTGTCGAATTAACACATAAATTGCGTCGCTATGAAATACTATGTGTTCTATGACTTCCCCTTCTACATCGAGTAACGTTTCTATGGAAACGACAGGATTTCTTTTTGGGATATGAGTATCTCCTTTCCGATGCACTATTCCTTCTCTACTGCATCCCTCGCTCCCTCACATTGACGAAATAACACAGAAATTGCGTCGCTATGAAATACTATGTGTTCTAAGACTTCTCCTTCTAAATCGTGTAACGTTTCTATTGAAACGACAGAATTTTCTTTTGGGATAGGAGTATCTCCTTTCCGATGCACTATTCCTTCTTTACTGCATCCCTGGCTCCCTCACGTTGGCGAATTAACACAGAAATTGCGGGGCTATGAAATACTATGGGTTCTATGACTTCTACTTCTAAATCGAGTATCGTTTCTATGGAAACGACAGGGTTTTCTTTTGGGATACGACTATCTCCTTTCCGATGCACTATTCCTTCTTTACTGCAACCCTCGCTGCATCACATTGACGAATTATCACAGAAATTGCGTCGCTATGTAAAACTATGGGTTCTATGACATCTCCTTATAAATCGAGTAACGTTTCTATGGAAACGACAGGATTTCCTTTTGGGAAACGATTATCTCCTTTCCGATGCAGTATTTCTTCTTTACTGCATCCCTCGCTCCCTCACATTGACGAATTAACACAGAAATTGCCGCTCTATGAAATACTGTGGGTTCTATGACTTCTCCTTCTAAATCGAGTAACGTTTCCATGGAAACGACAGGATTTTCTTTTGGGATACGACTACTTCCCTTCCGACGCACTATTCCTTCTCTACTGCATCCCTCGCTCCCTCACATTCACGAATTAACACAGAAGTGGCGTCGCTATGAAATACTATGTGTTCTATGACTTCCCCTTCTAAATCGAGTAACGTTTCTATGGAAACGAAAGGATTTTCATTTGGGATACGAGTATCTCCTTTCCGTTGCACTATTCCTTCTTTACTGCGTCCCTCGCTCTTTCACATTGACGAATTAACACAGAAATTGCGGGGCTATGAAATACTATGTGTTCTATGACTTCTCCTTCTAAATCGAGTAACGTTTCTATGGAAACGACTAGATTTCCTTTTGGATACGACTATCTCCTTTCCGATGCATTAATCCCTCTTTACTGCATCCCTCTCTCCCTCACATTGACGAATTAACACATAAATTGCGTCCCTATGAAATACTATTCGTTCTATGACTTCCCCTACTAAATCGAGTAACGTTTCTATGGAAACAACAGGAATTTCTTTTGGGAAATGAGTATCTCCTTTCCGATGCACTATTCCTTCTTTACTCCATCCCTCGCTAACTCACATTGACGAAAGAACACAGAGATTGCGTCGCTATGAAATACTATGGGTTCTAAGACTTCTCCTTCTAAATCGTGTAACGTTTATATGGAAGCGCTGAATCTTCTTTTGGGATACTAGTATCTCCTTTTCGATGCACTATTCCTTTTTTACCCTCATCCCTCGCTCCCTCACGTTGACGAATTAACATAGAAATTGCGGGGCTATGAAACACTATGGGTTCTATGACTTCTACTTCTAAATTGAGTAACTTTTCTATGGAAACGATAGGATTTTCTTTTGGGATGCGATTATCACCTTTCCGATGCACTATTCCTTCTTTACTGCGTCCCTCGCACCCTCACATTGACGAATTAACACAGAAATTGCGTCGCTGTGAAATACTATGTGTTCTATGACATCTCCTACCATATTGAGTAACGTTTCTACGGAAACGACAGGATTTACTTTTGGGATACGACTATCTCCCTTCCGATGCACTAATCCCTCTTTACTGCATCCCTCTCTCCCTCACATTGACGAATTAGCACATTAATTGCGTCGCTATGAAATACTATTTGTTCTAAGACTTCCCCTTCTAAATCGAGTAACGTATCTATGGAAACGACAGGATTTTCTTTTGGGATAAGAGTATCTCCTTTCCGATGCACTATTCCTTCTTTACTGCATCGCTCGCTCCCTGACGTTGACGAATTATCACAGAAATTGCGGGGCTATGAAATACTGTGGGTTCTATGACTTCTACTTCTAAATCGAGTAACGTTTCTATGGAAACGACAGGATTTTCTTTTGGGAAATGAGTATCTCCTTTCCGATGCACTATTCCTTCTTTACTCCATCCCTCGCTCCCTCACATTGACGAAAGAACACAGAGATTGCGTCGCTATGAAATACTATGGGTTCTAAGACTTCTCCTTCTAAATCGTGTAACGTTTATATGGAAGCGCTGAATCTTCTTTTGGGATACTAGTATCTCCTTTTCGATGCACTATTCCTTTTTTACCCTCATCCCTCGCTCCCTCACGTTGACGAATTAACATAGAAATTGCGGGGCTATGAAACACTATGGTTTCTATGACTTCTACTTCTAAATTGAGTAACTTTTCTATGGAAACGATAGGATTTTCTTTTGGGATGCGATTATCACCTTTCCGATGCACTATTCCTTCTTTACTGCGTCCCTCGCACCCTCACATTGACGAATTAACACAGAAATTGCGTCGCTGTGAAATACTATGTGTTCTATGACATCTCCTACCATATTGAGTAACGTTTCTACGGAAACGACAGGATTTACTTTTGGGATACGACTATCTCCCTTCCGATGCACTAATCCCTCTTTACTGCATCCCTCTCTCCCTCACATTGACGAATTAGCACATTAATTGCGTCGCTATGAAATACTATTTGTTCTAAGACTTCCCCTTCTAAATCGAGTAACGTATCTATGGAAACGACAGGATTTTCTATTGGGATATGAGTATCTCCTTTCCGATGCACTATTCCTTCTTTACTGCATCGCTCGCTCCCTCACGTTGACGAATTATCACAGAAATTGCGGGGCTATGAAATACTGTGGGTTCTATGACTTCTACTTCTAAATCGGGTAACGTTTCTATGGAAACGACAGGATTTTCTTTTGGGATACGAGTATCTCCTTTCCGTTGCACTATTCCTTCTTTACTGCGTCCCTCGCTCTTTCACATTGACGAATTAACACAGAAATTGCGGGGCTATGAAATACTACGGGTTCTATGACTTCTCCTTCTAAATCGAGTAACGTTTCTATGGAAAAGACAGGATTTTCTCTTGAGATACGACTATCTCCTTTGCGATGCACTATTCCTGCTTTACTGCATCCCTCGATCCCTCACATTGACGAATTAACACAGATATTCCGGGGCTATGAAATATTATGGGTTTTATGACTTCTCCTTCTAAATCGAGTAACGTTTCTACGGAGACGACTGGATTTTCTTTTGGGATACGATTATCTCCCTTCCGATGCACTTTTCCTTCTTTACTGCATCCTTCGCTCCCTCACATTGACGAATTAACACAGAAATTGCGTCGCTATGAAATACTATGTGTTCTATGACATCTCCTTCTAGATCGAGTAACGTTTCTATGGAAACGACCGGGTTTTCCTTTGGGATACGACTACCTCCCTTCCGATGCACTATTCCTTCTTTACTGCATCCCTCGCTCCCTCACATTGACGAATTAACACAGAAATTGCGGGGCTATGAAATAGTATGGGTTCTATGACTTCTCCTTCTAAATCGCGTAACGTTTCTATGGAAACGACTGAATTTTCTTTTGGAATACGAGTATCTCCTTTTCGATGCACTATTCCTCCTTTACTGCATCCCTCACTCCCTCACATTGACGAATTAACACAGAAATTGCGGGGCTATGAAATACTGTGGGTTCTATGACTTCTACTTCTAAATCGAGTAGCGTTCTTATTTAAACGACAGGATTTTCTTTTGGGATACGAGTATCTCCTTTGCGTTGCACTAATCCCTCTTTACTACATCCCTATCTCCCTCACATTCACGAATAAACACATAAATTGCGTCGCTATGAAATACTATGTGTTCTATGACTTCCCCTTCTAATTCGAGTAAAGTTTCTATGGAAACGACCGGATTTTCTTTTGGGATATGAGTATCTCCTTTCCCATGTACTATTCCTTCTTTACTGCATCCCTCGCTCCCTCACATTGACGAAATAACACAGAAATTGCGTCGCTATGAAATACTATGTGTTCTAAGACTTCTCCTTCTGAATCGTGTAACGTTTCTATTGAAACGACAGAATTTTCTTTTGGGATAGGAGTATCTCTTTCCCGATGCACTATTCCATCATTACTGCATCCCTCTCTCCCTCACGTTGACGAATTAACACAGACATTGCAGGGGCTATGAAATACTATGGGTTCTATGACTTCTACTTCTAAATCGAGTAACGTTTCTATGGAAACGACATGATTTTCTTTTGGGATACGAGTATCTCCTTTCCGTTGCACTATTCCTTCTTTACTGCGTCCCTCGCTCCCTCACATCGACGAATTAACTCAGAAATTGCGGGGCTATGAAATACTATGGGTTCAATGACTTCTCCTTGTAATCGAGTAACGTTTCTATAGAAAAGAAAGAATTTTCTCTTGAGATACGACTATCGCCTTTCCGATGCACTATTCCTTCTTTACTGCATCCTTCGCCCCCTCACATTGACGAATTAACACAGAAATTCAGGGGCTATGATATATTATGTGTTTTATGACTTCTACTTCCAAATCGAGTAACGTTCCTATTTAAACGACAGGTTTTTCTTTTGGGATACGAGTATCTCCTTTGCGTTGCACTGTTCCTTCTTTACTGCGTCCCTCGCTCCCTCACATTGACGAATTAACACAGAAATTGCGCCGCTATGAAATACTATGGGTTCTATGACTTCTCCTTCTAAATCGAGTAACGTTTCTATGGAAAAGACAGGATTTTCTCTTGAGATACGACTATCTCCTTTCCGATGCACTATTCCTTCTTTACTGCATCCCTCGCTCCCTCGCACTGACGAATTAACACAGAAATTCCGGGGCTATGAAATATTATGGGTTTTATGACTTCTCGTTCTAAATCGAGTAACGTTTCTACGGAGACGACAGGATTTTCTTTTGGGATACGACTATCTCCCTTCCGATGCACTATTCCTTCTTTACTGCATCCCTCGCTCCCTCACATTGACGAATTAACACAGAAATGGCGTCGCTATGAAATACTATGGGTTCTATGACTTCTCCTTCTAAATCGAGTAACGTTTCTACGGAAACAACAGGATTTACTTTTCGGATACGACTATCTCCTTTCCGATGCACTAATCCCTCTTTACTGCATCCCTCTCTCCCTCACATTGACGAATTAACACATAAATTGCGTCGCTATGAAATACTATGTGTTCTATGACTTCCCCTTCTACATCGAGTAATGTTTCCATGGAAACGACAGGATTTCTTTTTGGGATATGAGTATCTCCTTTCCGATGCACTATTCCTTCTTTACTGCATCCCTCGCTCCCTCACATTGACGAAATAACACAGAAATTGAGTCGCTATGAAATACTATGTGTTCTAAGACTTCTCCTTCTAAATCGTGTAACGTTTCTATTGAAACGACAGAATTTTCTTTTGGGATAGGAGTATCTCCTTTCCGATGCACTATTCCTTCTTTACTGCATCCCTGGCTCCCTCACGTTGGCGAATTAACACAGAAATTGCGGGGCTATGAAATACTATGGGTTCTATGACTTCTACTTCTAAATCGAGTATCGTTTCTATGGAAACGACAGGGTTTTCTTTTGGGATACGACTATATCCTTTCCGATGCACTATTCCTTCTTTACTGCAACCCTCGCTGCATCACATTGACGAATTATCACAGAAATTGCGTCGCTATGTAAAACTATAGGTTCTATGACATCTCCTTATAAATCGAGTAACGTTTCTATGGAAACGACAGGATTTTCTTTTGGGAAACGATTATCTCCTTTCCGATGCAGTATTTCTTCTTTACTGCATCCCTCGCTCCCTCACATTGACGAATTAACACAGAAATTGCCGCTCTATGAAATACTATGTGTTCTAAGACTTCTCCTTCTAAATCGTGTAACGTTTCTATTGAAACGACAGAATTTTCTTTTGGGATAGGAGTATCTCCTTTCCGATGCACTATTCCTCCTTTACTGCATCCCTGGCTCCCTCACGTTGGCGAATTAACACAGAAATTGCGGGGCTATGAAATACTATGGGTTCTATGACTTCTACTTCTAAATCGAGTATCGTTTCTATGGAAACGACAGGGTTTTCTTTTGGGATACGACTACCTCCCTTCCGACGCACTATTCCTTCTCTACTGCATCCCTCGCTCCCTCACATTCACGAATTAACACAGAAGTGGCGTCGCTATGAAATACTATGTGTTCTATGACTTCCCCTTCTAAATCGAGTAACGTTTCTATGGAAACGTAAGGATTTTGATTTGGGATACGAGTATCTCCTTTCCGTTGCACTATTCCTTCTTTACTGCGTCCCTCGCTCTTTCACATTGACGAATTAACACAGAAATTGCGGGGCTATGAAATACTATGTGTTCTAAGACTTCTCCTTCTAAATCGAGTAACGTTTCTATGGAAAAGAAAGGATTTTCTCTTGAGATACGACTATCTCCTTTCCGATGCACTATTCCTCCTTTACTGCGTCCCTCGCTCCCTCACATTGACGAATTAACTCAGAAATTGCGGGGCTATGAAATACTATGGGTTCAATAACTTCTCCTTGTAAATCGAGTAACGTTTCTATAGAAAAGAAAGAATTTTCTCTTGAGATACGACTATCGCCTTTCCGATGCACTATTCCTTCTTTACTGCATCCTTCGCCCCCTCACATTGACGAATTAACACAGAAATTCAGGGGCTATGAAATATTATGTGTTTTATGACTTCTACTTCCAAATCGAGTAACGTTCCTATTTAAACGACAGGATTTTCTTTTGGGACACGAGTATCTCCTTTGCGTTGCACTATTCCTTCTTTACTGCGTCCCTCGCTCCCTCACATTGACGAATTAACACAGAAATTGCGTCGCTATGAAATACTATGGGTTCTATGACTTCTACTTCTAAATCGAGTAACGTTTCTATGGAAAAGACAGGATTTTCTCTTGAGATACGACTATCTCCTTTCCGATGCACTATTCCTCCTTTACTGCATCCCTCGCTTCCTCACATTGACGAATTAACACAGATATTCCGGGGCTATGAAATATTATGGGTATTATGACTTCTCCTTCTAAATCGAGTAACGTTTCTACGGAGACGACAGAATTTTCTTTTGGGATACGACTATCTTCCTTCCGATACACTATTCCTTCCTTACTGCATCCCTCGCTCCCTCACATTGACGAATTAACACAGAAATTGCGTCGCTATGAAATACCATGTGTTCTATGACATCTCCTTCTAGATCGAGTAACGTTTCTATGGAAACGACAGGATTTACTTTTCGGATACGGCTATCTCCTTTCCGATTGCACTAATCCATCTATACTGCATCCCACTCTCCCTCACATTGACGAATTAACACATAAATTGCGTCGGTATGAAATACTATGTGTTCTATGACTCCCCCTTATAAATCGAGTTACGTTTCTATGGAAACGACAGGCTTTTCTTTTGGGATATGAGTATCTCCTTTCCGATGCACTATTCCTTCTTTACTGCATCCCACCGGCCCTCACGTTGTCGAATTAACACAGAAATTGCGGGGCTATGAAATACTGTGTATTCTATGACTTCTACTTCTAAATCGAGTAACGTATCTATGGAAACGACAGGATTTTCTTTTGGGATACGAGTATCTCCTTTCCGTTGCACTATTCCTTCTTTACTGCGTCCCTCGCTCCCTCACATTGAAGAATTAACACAGAAATTACGTCGCTATGAAATACTATGGGTTCTATGACTTCTCCTTCCAAATCGACTAACGTTTCTATGGAAAAGACAGGATTTTCTCTTGAGATACGACTATCCCCTTTCCGATGCAGTATTCCTTCTTCACTGCATCCCTCGCTCCCTCACATTGGCGAATTAACACAGAAATTGCGGGGCAATGAAATACTGTGGTTTCTATGACTTCTACTTCTAAGTCGAGTAACGTTCCTATTTAAACGACAGGATTTTCTTTTGGGATACGAGTACCTCCTTTGCGTTGCACTATTCCTTCTTTACTGCGTCCCTCGCTCCCTCACATTGACGAATTAACACAGAAATTGCGGGCCTGTGATATATATGGGTTCTACGACATCTCCTTCTAAATCGAGTAACGTTTATATGGATAAGACAGCATTTTCTCTTGAGATACGACTATCTCCATTCTGATGCACTATTCCTTCTTTACTGCATCCCTCACTCCCTCACATTGACGAATTAACACAGAAATTCCGGGGCTATGAAATATTATGGGTTTTATGACTTCTCCTTCTAAATCGAGTAACGTTTCTACGGAGACGACAGGATTTTCTTTTGGGATACGACTATCTCCCTTCCGATGCATTATTCCTTCTTTACTGCATCCCTCGCTCCCTCACATTGACGAATTAACACAGAAATGGCGTCGCTATGAAATACTATGGGTTCTATGACTTCTCCTTCTAAATCGAGTAACGTTTCTATGGAAACAACAGGATTTACTATTCGGATACGACTATCTCCTTTCCGATGCACTAATCCCTCTTTACTGCACCCCTATCTCCCTCACATTCACGAATAAACACATAAATTGCGTCGCTATGAAATACTATGTGTTCTATGACTTCCCCTTCTAATTCGAGTAAAGTTTCTATGGGGAACGACCGGATTTTCTTTTGGGATATGAGTATCTCCTTTCCCATGTACTATTCCTTCTTTACTGCATCCCTCGCTCCCTCACATTGACGAAATAACACAGAAATTGCGTCGCTATGAAATACTATGTGTTCTAAGACTTCTCCTTCTGAATCGTGTAACGTTTCTATTGAAACGACAGAATTTTCTTTTGGGATAGGAGTATCTCTTTCCAGATGCACTATTCCATCATTACTGCATCCCTCTCTCCCTCACGTTGACGAATTAACACAGAAATTGCGGGGGCTATGAAATACTATGGGTTCTATGACTTCTACTTCTAAATCGAGTAACGTTTCTATGGAAACGACAGGATTTTCTTTTGGGATACGAGTATCTTCTTTCCGTTGCACTATTCCTTCTTTACTGCGTCCCTCGCTCCCTCACATTGACGAATTAACTCAGAAATTGAGGGGCTATGAAATACTATGGGTGCAATGACTTCTCCTTGTAAATCGAGTAACGTTTCTATAGAAAAGAAAGAATATTCTCTTGAGATACGACTATCGCCTTTCCGATGCACTATTCCTTCTTTACTGCATCCTTCGCCCCCTCACATTGACGAATTAACTCAGAAATTGCGGAGCTATGAAATACTATGGGTTCAATGACTTCTCCTTGTAAATCGAGTAACGTTTCTATAGAAAAGAAAGAATATTCTCTTGAGATACGACTATCGCCTTTCCGATGCACTATTCCTTCTTTACTGCATCCTTCGCCCCCTCACATTGACGAATTAACACAGAAATTCAGGGGCTATGAAATATTATGGGTTTTATGACTTCTACTTCCAAATCGAGTATCGTTCCTATTTAAACGACAGGATTTTCTTTTGGGATACGAGTATCTCCTTTGCGTTGCACTATTCCTTCTTTACTGCGTCCCTCGCTCCCTCACATTGACGAATTAACACAGAAATTGCGTCGCTATGAAATACTATGGGTTCTATGACTTCTCCTTCTAAATCGAGTAACGTTTCTATGGAAAAGACAGGATTTTCTCTTGAGATACGACTATCTCCTTTCCGATGCACTATTCCTTCTTTACTGCATCCCTCGCTCCCTCGCACTGACGAATTAACACAGAAATTCCGGGGCTTTGAAATATTATGGGTTTTATGACTTCTCGTTCTAAATCGAGTAACGTTTCTACGGAGACGACAGGATTTTCTTTGGGATACGACTATCTCCCTTCCGATGCACTATTCCTTCTTTACTGCATCCCTCGCTCCCTCACATTGACGAATTAACACAGAAATGGCGTCGCTATGAAATACTATGGGTTCTATGACTTCTCCTTCTAAGTCCAGTAACGTTTCTACGGAAACAACAGGATTTACTTTTCGGATACGACTATCTCCTTTCCGATGCACTAATCCCTCTTTACTGCATCCCTCTCTCCCTCACATTGACGAATTAACACATAAATTGCGTCGCTATGAAATACTATGTGTTCTATGACTTCCCCTTCTACATCGAGTAATGTTTCCATGGAAACGACAGGATTTCTTTTTGGGATATGAGTATCTCCTTTCCGATGCACTATTCCTTCTTTACTGCATCCCTCGCTCCCTCACATTGACGAAATAACACAGAAATTGAGTCGCTATGAAATACTATGTGTTCTAAGACTTCTCCTTCTAAATCGTGTAACGTTTCTATTGAAACGACAGAATTTTCTTTTGGGATAGGAGTATCTCCTTTCCGATGCACTATTCCTTCTTTACTGCATCCCTGGCTCCCTCACGTTGGCGAATTAACACAGAAATTGCGGGGCTATGAAATACTATGGGTTCTATGACTTCTACTTCTAAATCGAGTATCGTTTCTATGGAAACGACAGGGTTTTCTTTTGGGATACGACTATCTCCTTTCCGATGCACTATTCCTTCTTTACTGCAACCCTCGCTGCATCACATTGACGAATTATCACAGAAATTGCGTCGCTATGTAAAACTATAGGTTCTATGACATCTCCTTATAAATCGAGTAACGTTTCTATGGAAACGACAGGATTTTCTTTTGGGAAACGATTATCTCCTTTCCGATGCAGTATTTCTTCTTTACTGCATCCCTCGCTCCCTCACATTGACGAATTAACACAGAAATTGCCGCTCTATGAAATACTATGTGTTCTAAGACTTCTCCTTCTAAATCGTGTAACGTTTCTATTGAAACGACAGAATTTTCTTTTGGGATAGGAGTATCTCCTTTCCGATGCACTATTCCTCCTTTACTGCATCCCTGGCTCCCTCACATTCACGAATTAACACAGAAGTGGCGTCGCTATGAAATACTATGTGTTCTATGACTTCCCCTTCTAAATCGAGTAACGTTTCTATGGAAACGTAAGGATTTTGATTTGGGATACGAGTATCTCCTTTCCGTTGCACTATTCCTTCTTTACTGCGTCCCTCGCTCTTTCACATTGACGAATTAACACAGAAATTGCGGGGCTATGAAATACTATGTGTTCTAAGACTTCTCCTTCTAAATCGAGTAACGTTTCTATGGAAAAGAAAGGATTTTCTCTTGAGATACGACTATCTCCTTTCCGATGCACTATTCCTCCTTTACTGCGTCCCTCGCTCCCTCACATTGACGAATTAACTCAGAAATTGCGGGGCTATGAAATACTATGGGTTCAATAACTTCTCCTTGTAAATCGAGTAACGTTTCTATAGAAAAGAAAGAATTTTCTCTTGAGATACGACTATCGCCTCTCCGATGCACTATTCCTTCTTTACTGCATCCTTCGCCCCCTCACATTGACGAATTAACACAGAAATTCAGGGGCTATGAAATATTATGGGTTTTATGACTTCTACTTCCAAATCGAGTAACGTTCCTATTTAAACGACAGGATTTTCTTTTGGGACACGAGTATCTCCTTTGCGTTGCACTATTCCTTCTTTACTGCGTCCCTCGCTCCCTCACATTGACGAATTAACACAGAAATTGCGTCGCTATGAAATACTATGGGTTCTATGACTTCTCCTTCTAAATCGAGTAACGTTTCTATGGAAAAGACAGGATTTTCTCTTGAGATACGACTATCTCCTTTCCGATGCACTATTCCTCCTTTACTGCATCCCTCGCTTCCTCACATTGACGAATTAACACAGATATTCCGGGGCTATGAAATATTATGGGTATTATGACTTCTCCTTCTAAATCGAGTAACGTTTCTACGGAGACGACAGAATTTTCTTTTGGGATACGACTATCTTCCTTCCGATACACTATTCCTTCTTTACTGCATCCCTCGCTCCCTCACATTGACGAATTAACACAGAAATTGCGTCGCTATGAAATACCATGTGTTCTATGACATCTCCTTTTAGATCGAGTAACGTTTCTATGGAAACGACAGGATTTACTTTTCGGATACGGCTATCTCCTTTCCGATGCACTAATCCATCTATACTGCATCCCACTCTCCCTCACATTGACGAATTAACACATAAATTGCGTCGGTATGAAATACTATGTGTTCTATGACTCCCCCTTATAAATCGAGTTACGTTTCTATGGAAACGACAGGCTTTTCTTTTGGGATATGAGTATCTCCTTTCCGATGCACTATTCCTTCTTTACTGCATCCCACCGGCCCTCACGTTGTCGAATTAACACAGAAATTGCGGGGCTATGAAATACTGTGTATTCTATGACTTCTAAATCGAGTAACGTATCTATGGAAACGACAGGATTTTCTTTTGGGATACGAGTATCTCCTTTCCGTTGCACTATTCCTTCTTTACTGCATCCCTCGCTCCCTCACATTGACGAATTAACACAGAAATTACGTCGCTATGAAATACTATGGGTTCTATGACTTCTCCTTCCAAATCGACTAACGTTTCTCTGGAAAAGACAGGATTTTCTCTTGAGATACGACTATCCCCTTTCCGATGCAGTATTCCTTCTTCACTGCATCCCTCGCTCCCTCACATTGGCGAATTAACACAGAAATTGCGGGGCAATGAAATACTGTGGTTTCTATGACTTCTACTTCTAAGTCGAGTAACGTTCCTATTTAAACGACAGGATTTTCTTTTGGGATACGAGTACCTCCTTTGCGTTGCACTATTCCTTCTTTACTGCGTCCCTCGCTCCCTCACATTGACGAATTAACACAGAAATTGCGGGCCTGTGATATGTATGGGTTCTACGACATCTCCTTCTAAATCGAGTAACGTTTATATGGATAAGACAGCATTTTCTCTTGAGATACGACTATCTCCATTCCGATGCACTATTCCTTCTTTACTGCATCCCTCACTCCCTCACATTGACGAATTAACACAGAAATTCCGGGGCTATGAAATATTATGGGTTTTATGACTTCTCCTTCTAAATCGAGTAACGTTTCTACGGAGACGACAGGATTTTCTTTTGGGATACGACTATCTCCCTTCCGATGCATTATTCCTTCTTTACTGCATCCCTCGCTCCCTCACATTGACGAATTAACACAGAAATGGCGTCGCTATGAAATACTATGGGTTCTATGACTTCTCCTTCTAAATCGAGTAACGTTTCTATGGAAACAACAGGATTTACTATTCGGATACGACTATCTCCTTTCCGATGCACTAATCCCTCTTTACTGCATCCCTATCTCCCTCACATTCACGAATAAACACATAAATTGCGTCGCTATGAAATACTATGTGTTCTATGACTTCCCCTTCTAATTCGAGTAAAGTTTCTATGGGGAACGACCGGATTTTCTTTTGGGATATGAGTATCTCCTTTCCCATGTACTATTCCTTCTTTACTGCATCCCTCGCTCCCTCACATTGACGAAATAACACAGAAATTGCGTCGCTATGAAATACTATGTGTTCTAAGACTTCTCCTTCTGAATCGTGTAACGTTTCTATTGAAACGACAGAATTTTCTTTTGGGATAGGAGTATCTCTTTCCAGATGCACTATTCCATCATTACTGCATCCCTCTCTCCCTCACGTTGACGAATTAACACAGAAATTGCGGGGGCTATGAAATACTATGGGTTCTATGACTTCTACTTCTAAATCGAGTAACGTTTCTATGGAAACGACAGGATTTTCTTTTGGGATACGAGTATCTTCTTTCCGTTGCACTATTCCTTCTTTACTGCGTCCCTCGCTCCCTCACATTGACGAATTAACTCAGAAATTGCGGGGCTATGAAATACTATGGGTTCTATGACTTCTCCTTCTAAATCGAGTAACGTTTCTATGGAAAAGACAGGATTTTCTCTTGAGATACGACTATCTCCTTTCCGATGCACTATTCCTTCTTTACTGCATCCCTCGCTCCCTCGCACTGACGAATTAACACAGAAATTCCGGGGCTATGAAATATTATGGGTTTTATGACTTCTCCTTGTAAATCGAGTAACGTTTCTACGGAAACAACAAGATTTTCTTTTCGGATACGACTATCTCCTTTCCGATGCACTAATCCCTCTTTACTGCATCCTTCTCTCCCTCACATTGACGAATTAACACATAAATTGCGTCGCTATGAAATACTATGTGTTCTATGACTTCCCCTTCTACATCGAGTAACGTTTCTATGGAAACGACAGGATTTCTTTTTGGGATATGAGTATCTCCTTTCCGATGCACTATTCCTTCTTTACTGCATCCCTCGCTCCCTCACATTGACGAAATAACACAGAAATTGCGTCGCTATGAAATACTATGTGTTCTAAGACTTCTCCTTCTAAATCGTGTAACGTTTCTATTGAAACGACAGAATTTTCTTTTCGGGATAGGAGTATCTCCTTTCCGATGCACTATTCCTTCTTTACTGCATCCCTGGCTCCCTCACGTTGGCGAATTAACACAGAAATTGCGGGGCTATGAAATACTATGGGTTCTATGACTTCTACTTCAAAATCGAGTATCGTTTCTATGGAAACGACAGGGTTTTCTTTTGGGATACGACTATCTCCTTTCCGATGCACTATTCCTTCTTTACTGCAACCCTCGCTGCATCACATTGACGAATTATCACAGAAATTGCGTCGCTATGTAAAACTATGGGTTCTATGACATCTCCTTCTAAATCGAGTAACGTTTCTATGGAAACGACAGGATTTTCTTTTGGGAAACGATTATCTCCTTTCCGATGCAGTATTTCTTCTTTACTGCATCCCTCGCTCCCTCACATTGACGAATTAACACAGGAATTGCCGCTCTATGAAATACTATGGGTTCTATGACTTCTCCTTCTAAATCGAGTAACGTTTCTATGGAAACGTCAGGATTTTCATTTGGGATACGAGTATCTCCTTTCCGATGCACTATTCCTTCTTTACTGCATCCCTCGCTCCGTCACATTGACGAATTAACACAGAAATTGCGGGGTTATGAAATACTATGGTTTCTATGACTTCTCCATCTAAATCGAGTAACGTTTCTATGGAAAAGACAAGATTATCTTTTGGGATACGACTATCTCCTTTCCGATGCACTATTCCTTCTTTACTGCAACCCTCGCTGCATCACATTGACGAATTATCACAGAAATTGCGTCGCTATGTAAAACTATGGGTTCTATGACATCTCCTTCTAAATCGAGTAACGTTTCTATGGAAACGACAGGATTTTCTTTTGGGAAATGATTGTCTCCTTTCCGATGCAGTATTTCTTCTTTACTGCATCCCTCGCTCCCTCACATTGACGAATTAACACAGAAATTGCCGCTCTATGAAATACTATGGGTTCTATGACTTCTCCTTCTAAATCGAGTAACGTTTCTATGGAAAAGACAGGATTTTCTCTTGAGATACGACTATCTCCTTTCCGATGCACTATTCCTTCTTTACTGCATCCCTCGCTCCCTCGCACTGACGAATTAACACAGAAATTCCGGGGCTATGAAATATTATGGGTTTTATGACTTCTCCTTGTAAATCGAGTAACGTTTCTACGGAGACGACAGGATTTTCTTTTGGGATACGACTATCTCCCTTCCGATGCACTATTCCTTCTTTACTGCATCCCTCGCTCCCTCACATTGACGAATTAACACAGAAATTGCGGGGCTATGAAATACTATGGGTTCTATGACTTCTCCTTCTAAATCGAGTAACGTTTCTACGGAAACAACAAGATTTTCTTTTCGGATACGACTATCTCCTTTCCGATGCACTAATCCCTCTTTACTGCATCCTTCTCTCCCTCACATTGACGAATTAACACAAAATTGCGTCGCTATGAAATACTATGTGTTCTATGACTTCCCCTTCTACATCGAGTAACTTTTCTATGGAAACGACAGGATTTCTTTTTGGGATATGAGTATCTCCTTTCCGATGCACTATTCCTTCTTTACTGCATCCCTCGCTCCCTCACATTGACGAAATAACACAGAAATTGCGTCGCTATAAAATACTATGTGTTCTAAGACTTCTCCTTCTAAATCATGTAACGTTTCTATTGAAACGACAGAATTTTCTTTTCGGGATAGGTGTATCTCCTTTCCGATGCACTATTCCTTCTTTACTGCATCCCTGGCTCCCTCACGTTTGCGAATTAACACAGAAATTGCGGGGCTATGAAATACTATGGGTTCTATGACTTCTACTTCTAAATCGAGTATCGTTTCTATGGAAACGACAGGGTTTTCTTTTGGGATACGACTATCTCCTTTCCGATGCACTATTCCTTCTTTACTGCAACCCTCGCTGCATCACATTGACGAATTATCACAGAAATTGCGTCGCTATGTAAAACTATGGGTTCTATGACATCTCCTTCTAAATCGAGTAACGTTTCTATGGAAACGACAGGATTTTCTTTTGGGAAACGATTATCTCCTTTCCGATGCAGTATTTCTTCTTTACTGCATCCCTCGCTCCCTCACATTGACGAATTAACACAGAAATTGCCGCTCTATGAAATACTATGGGTTCTATGACTTCTCCTTCTAAATCGAGTAACATTTCCATGGAAACGACAGGATTTTCTTTTGGGATACGACTACCTCCCTTCCGACGCACTATTCCTTCTCTACTGCATCCCTCTCTCCCTCACATTCACGAATTAACACAGAAGTGGCGTCGCTATGAAATACTATGTGTTCTATGACTTCCCCTTCTAAATCGAGTAACGTTTCTATGGAAACGTCAGGATTTTCATTTGGGATACGAGTATCTCCTTTCCGATGCACTATTCCTTCTTTACTGCATCCCTCGCTCCGTCACATTGACGAATTAACACAGAAATTGCGGGGCTATGAAATACTATGATTTCTATGACTTCTCCATCTAAATCGAGTAACGTTTCTATGGAAAAGACAAGATTTTCTTTTGAGATACGACTATCTCCTTTCCGATGCACCATTCCTTCTTTACTGCATCCCTCGCTCCCTCACATTGACGAATTGACACAGAAATTGCGGGGCTATGATATACTGTGGGTTTTATTACGTCTCCTTCTTAATCGAGTAACGTTTCTATGGAAACGACAGGATCTTCGTTTGGAATGCTAGTATTCCCTTTCCGATGCACTATTCCTTCTTTACTGCATCCTTCGCTCCCTCACATTGACGAATTAACACAGAAATTGCGTCGCTATGAAATACTATGTGTTCTATGACATCTCCTTCTAGACCGAGTAACGTTTCTATGAAAACGACAGGATTTTCTTTTGTGATAAGACTATCGCCCTTCCGATGCACTATTCCTTCTTTAATGCATCCCTCGCTCCGTCACATTGACGAATTAACACAGAAATTGCGTCGCTATGAAATACAGGGTTATTATAAATGATTGAAGCGATTTCACAGCTCTGCAATAGCTTTATATATTGAGATATTTTCACAATGCTTTGCACACACATACAAAAACTCAAAAAGTTTTTTTAGGCATTCACAAATGTTCGATATGTGCCCCTTTAGTGATTCGGCAGACATCAAACCGATAATCAACTTCTTCCCACATTCGGCGCAGCATGTCCCCATCAATGAGTTCGAAAGCATCGTTGATGCGAGCTCGCAGTTCTGGCACGTTTCTTGGTAGATGAGGTTTAAACACTGAATCTTTCACATAACCCCACAGAAAGAAATCGCATGGGGTTAAGTCAGGAGAGCGTGGAGGCCATGACATGAATTGCTGATCATCATCTCCACCACGACCGATCCATCGGTTTTCCAATCTCCTGTTTCAGAAATGCCGAACATCATGATGGAAGTTCGGTGGAGCACCATCCTGTTGAAAGATGAAGTCGGCGCTGTTGGTCTCCAGCAGTGGCATGAACCAATTTTCCAGCGTCTCCAGATACACGTGTCCTGTTACGTTTTTATCGCAGAAGAAAAAGGGGCCGTAAATTTTAAACCATGAGATTGCACAAAACACGTCAACATTTGGTGAATTGCGAATTTGCTGCACGAATGCGTGAGGATTCTCTACCGCCCAGATTCGTACATTGTGTCTGTTCACTTCACCATTAAGAAAAAGTGTTGCTTCATCACCGAAAACAATTTTCGCACTGAACGCATCCTCTTCCATGAGCTGTTGCAACCGCGCCGAAATTTCAAAGCGTTTGACTTTGTCATCGGGTGTCAGGGCTTGTAGCAATTGTAAACGGTAAGGCTTCTGCCTTAGCCTTTTCCGTAAGATTTTCCAAACCGTTTGCTGTGGTACGTTTAGCTCCCTGCTTGCTTTATTCGTCGACTTCCGCGGGCTATGTGTGAAACTTGCCCGCACACGTTCAACCATTTCTTCGCTCACTGCAGGCCGACCTGTTGATTTCCCCTTACAGAGGCATCCAGAAGCTTTAGACTGCGCATACCATCGCCGAATGGAGTTAGCAGTTGGTGGATCTTAGTTAAACTTTGTCCTGAAGTGTCGTTGCACTGTTATGATTGACTGATGTGAGTGCATTTCAAGCAAAACATACGCTTTCTCGGCTCCTGTTGCCATTTTGTCTCACTGCGCTCTCGAGCACTCTGGCGGCAGAAACCTGAAATGCGGCTTCAGCCGAACAAAACTTTATGAGTTTTTCTACGTATCTGTAGTGTGTCGTGACGATATGTCAATGAATGGAGGTACAGTGAATTTATGAAATCGCTTCAATCTTTTGTAATAGCCCTGTACTATTGGTTCTATGACATCTCCTTCTAAATCGATTAATATTTCTATGGAAACGACAGGATTTTATTTTGGGATACGAGTATCTCCATTCCGATGCACTATTCCTTCATTACTGCATCCCTCCCTCCATCACATTGACGAATTAACACAGAAATTGCGGGGCTATGAAAAACTATGGGTTGTATGACTTCTCCTTCTAAATCGAATAACGTTTCTATGGAAACGACAGGATTTTCTATTGGGATACGAGTATCTCCTTTCCAATGCACTATTCCTTCTTTACTGCATCCCTCGCTCCCTCCCATTGACGAATTAACACAGAAATAGCGTCGCTATGAAATGCTATGAGTTCTATGACATCTACATCTAGATCGGGTTACGTTTGTTGGAAACAACATGATTTGCTATTGGGATACGACTATCTCCTTTCCGATGCACTTTTACTTCTTTACTGCATCCCTCCCTCCCTCACATTGACGAATTAACATAGAAATTGCGGGGCTATGAAATACTATGGGTTCTATGACTTCTAGTTCTAAATGGAGTAACGTTTCTATGGAAACGACAGGATTTTATTTTGGGATACGAGTATCTCCTTTCCATTGTACTATTCCTTCTTAACTGCGTCCCTCACACCCTCACATTGACGAATTAACACAGAAATTGCGGGGCTATGAAATACTCTGGGTTCTATGACATCTCCTTCTAAATCGAGTAACGTTTATATGGAAAAGACAAGATTCTCTCTTGAGATACGACTATCTCCTTTCCGATGCGCTATTCCTTCTTTACTGCATCCCTCGCACCCTCACATTGACGAATTAACACAGAAATTCCGGGGCTATGAAATATAATGGGTTTTATGACTTCTCCTTCTAAATCGAGTAACGTTACTATGGAAGCGAGAGGATTCTCTTTTGGGATTCGAGTATCTCCTTTCCGATGCACTATTCCTTCTTTACTGCATCCCTCGCTCCCTCATATTGACGAATTAACACAGAAAATGCGGGGCTATGAAATACTATGGGTTTTATGACTTCTCCTTGTAATTCGATTAACGTTTCTATGGAAACGAAAAGGATTTTCTTTTGGGATACGACTATCTCCCTTCCGATGCACTATTCCTTCTTTACTGCATCCGTCGCTCCCTCACATTGACGAATTAACACAGAAATTGCTTCCCTTTGAAATACAATTGGTTCAATGGCATCTCCTTCTAAATCGAGTAATGTTTCCATGAAAAAGACAGGATTTCCTTTTGAGATACGACTATCTCCTTTCCGTTGCACAATTCCTTCTTTACTGCGTCCCACGCTCCCTCACATTGACGATTTAACACAGGAATTGCGGGGCTATGAAATGCTATGGGTTCTATGACTTCTCCTTCTAAATCGAGTAACGTTTCTATGGAAAAGACAGGATTTTCTCTAGAGATACGACTATGTCCTTTCCGATGCGCTATTGCTTCTTTACTGCGTCCCTCGCTCCCTCACATTGATGAATTAACACAGAAATTCCGGGACTATGAAATATTATGGGTTTTATGACTTCTCCTTCTAAATCGAGTAACGTTTCTATGGAAACGACGGTATTTTCTTTTGGGATACGAGTATCTCCTATCCGATGCACTATTCCTTCTTTACTGCATCCCTCGCTCCCTCACATTGACGAATTAACACAGAAATTGCGTCGCTATGAAATACTATGTGTTCTATGACATCTCCTTCTAGATCGAGTAACGTTTCTATGGAGACGACAGGGTTTTCTTATGGGATACGCCTATCTCCTTTCCGATGCACTACTCCTTCTTTATGTCAATTCTCGTTCCTCGCAGTGACAAATTAGCACAGAAATTGCGTCGCTTTGAAACACAATGGGTTCTATGACAACTCCTTCTAAATCGAGTAACGTTTCTATGAAAACGACAGGATTTTCATTTGGAATACGACTATCTCCCTTCCGATGCACTATTCCTTCTTTACTGCATCCCTCCTTCCCTCACATTGACGAATTAATACGGAAATTGCGTCGCTATGAAATACTATTGGTTCAATGACATCTCCACCTAAATCTAGTAATGTTTCTATGGAAACGACAGGATTTTCTTATGGGATACGACTATCTCCTTTCCGATGCTCTATTCCTTCTTTACTGCATCCCTTGCTCCCTCACATTGACGAATTAACACAGAAATTGCGTCGCTATGAAATACTATGGGTTATGAGACTTCTTCTCAATCGAGTAACGTTTCAATGGAAACGACAGGATTTTCTTTTGGGATACGGCTATCTCCTTTCCGATGCACTATTCCTTCTTTACTGCATCCCTCGCTCCCTCACATTGACGAATTAACACAGAAATGGTGTCGCTATGAAATACTATGGGTTCTATGACTTCTCCTTCTAAATCGAGTAACGTCTCTATAGAAACGACAGGATTTTCTTTTGGGACGCGAATATCTCCTTTCTGATGCACTATTCCGTCTTTACTGCATCCCTCGCTCCCTCACGTTGACGAATTAACACAGAAATTGCGTCGCTATGAAATACTATGTGTTCAATGACATCTTCTTCAAAATCGAGTAACGTTTCTATGGATGCGACAGGATTTTCTTTTGGGATACTAGTATCTCCTTTCCGATGCACTATCCCATTTTTACTGCATCCCTCGCTCCCTCATATTGACGAATTAACACAGAAATGGCGTCGCTATGATATACTACGGGTTCTATGACTTCTCCTTCTAAATCGAGTAACGTTTCTATGGAAAAGATAGGATATTCTTTTGGGATACGAGTATCTTCTTTCCGATGCACTATTCCTTTTTTACTGCATTCCTCGCTCCGTCACATTGACGAATTAACACAGAAATTGCGTTGCTATGAAACAGTATGGATTCTATGACATCTCCTTCTAAATCGAGTAACGTTTCTATCAAAACGACAGGATTTTCATTTGGGATACGAGTATCTCCTTTCCGATGCACTATTCCTTCTTTACTGCATCCCTCGCTCCCTCATATTGTCGAATTAACACAGAAATTGCGTCGCTATGATATACTATGTGTTATATGACTTCTCCTTCTGAATCGAGTAACTTTTCTATTTAGACGATAGGATCCTCTTTTGGGATATGAGTATCTCCATTCCAAAGCAGTATTCCTTCTTTACTGCATCCCTCGCTCCCTCACATTGACGAATTAACACAGAAATTGCGTCGCTATGAAATACTATGGATTCAATGACATCTCCTTCTAAATCGAGTAACGGTTCTATGGAAACTACAGGATTTCCTTTTGGGATACTAGTATCTCCTTTTCGATGCACTATTCCTTCTTTACTGCATTTCTCGCTCCCTCATGTTGACGAATTAACACAGAAATTGCGTCGCTATGAAATACTATGTATTCAATGACATCTCCTTCTAAATCAAGTAACGTTTCTATGGACATGACAGGATTTTCTTTTGGGATACTAGTTTCTCCTTTCCGATGCACTATTCCTTCCTTACTGCATCCCTCGCTCCCTCACAATGACGAATTAACACAGAAATGGCGTCGCTATGAAATACTATGGGTTCTATGACTTCTCCTTCTAAATCGAGTAACGTTTCTATGGAAACGACAGGATTTTTTTTATGATGGGAGTATCTCCTTTCCGATGAACTATTCCTTCTTTACAGCATCCCTCGCTCTCTCACGTTGACGAATTAACACATAAATTGCGGGGCTATGAAATACTATGGGTTCTATGAATTCTCCTTCTAAATCAAGTAACGTTTCTATGGACATGACAGGATTTTCTTTTGGGATACTAGTTTCTCCTTTCCGATGCACTATTCCTTCCTTACTGCATCCCTCGCTCCCTCACAATGACGAATTAACACAGAAATGGCGTCGCTATGAAATACTATGGGTTCTATGACTTCTCCTTCTAAATCGAGTAACGTTTCTATGGAAACGACAGGATTTTTTTTATGATACGAGTATCTCCTTTCCGATGAACTATTCCTTCTTTACAGCATCCCTCGCTCTCTCACGTTGACGAATTAACACATAAATTGCGGGGCTATGAAATACTATGGGTTCTGTGACTTCTCCTTCTAAATCGAGTAACGTTTCTATGGAAACGACAGGGTTTTCTTTTGGGATACGAGTATCTCCTTTCCGATGCACTATTCCTTCTTTACTGCATCCCTCGCTCCGTCACATTGACGAATTAACACAGAAATTGCGGGGCTATGAAATACTATGGTTTCTATGACTTCTCCTTGTAAATCGAGTAACGTTTCTATGGAAAAGACAAGATTTTCTTTTGAGATACGACTATCTCCTTTCCGATGCACCATTCCTTCTTTATTGCATCCCTCGCTCCCTCACATTGACGAATTGACACAGAAATTGCGGGGCTATGATATACTGTGGGTTTTGTTACTTCTCCTTCTAAATCGAGTAACGTTTCTATGGAAACGACAGGATCTTCGTTTGGGATGCGAGTATCCCCTTTCCGATGCACTATTCCTTCTTTACTGCATCCCTCGCTCCCTCACATTGACGAATTATCACAGAAATTGCGTCGCTATGAAATACTATGTGTTCTATGACATCTCCTTCTAGACCGAGTAACGTTTCTATGAAAACGACAGGATTTTCTTTTGGGATAAGACTATCTCCCTTCCGATGCACTATTCCTTCTTTAATGCATCCCTCGCTCCGTCACATTGACGAATTAACACAGAAATTGCGTTGCTATGAAATACAGGGTTATTATAAATGATTGAAGCGATTTCACAGTTCTGCAATAGCTTTATTATTTGAGATATTTTCACAATGCTTTGCACACACATATAAAAACTCAAAAAGTTTTTTTAGGTATTCACAAATGTTCGATATGTGCCCCTTTAGTGATTCGGCACACATCAAACCGATAATCAAGTTCCTCCCACACTCGGCGCAGCATGTCCCCATCAATGAGTGCGAAAGCATCGTTGATGCGAGCTCGCAGTTCTGGCACGTTTCTTGGTAGATGAGGTTTAAACACTGAATCTTTCACATAACCCCACAGAAAGAAATCGCATGGGGTTAAGTCAGGAGAGCGTGGAGGCCATGACATGAATTGCTGATCATGATCTCCACCACGACAGATCCATCGGGTTTCCAATCTCCTGTTTAAGAAATGCCGAACATCATGATGGAAGTTCGGTGGAGCACCATCCTGTTGAAAGATGAAGTCGGCGCTGTTGGTCTCCAGCAGTGGCATGAGCCAATTTTCCAGCCTGTCCAGATACACGTGTCCTGTTACGTTTTTATCGCAGAAGAAACAGGGGCCGTAAATTTTAAACCATGAGATTGCACAAAATACGTTACCTTCTGGTGAATTGCGAATTTGCTGCACGAATGCGTGAGGATTCTCTACCACCCAGACTCGTACATTGTGTCCGTTCACTTCACCATTAAGAAAAAATGTTGCTTCATCACCGAAAACAATTTTCACACTGAACGCATCCTCTTCCATGAGCTGTTGCAACCGCGCCGAAAATTCAAAGCGTTTGACTTTGTCATCGGGTGTCAGGGCTTGTAGCAATTGTAAACGGTAAGGCTTCTGCTTTAGCCTTTTCCGTAAGATTTTCCAAACCGTCGGCTGTGGTACGTTTAGCTCCCTGCTTGCTTTATTCGTCGACTTCCGCGGGCTATGCGTGAAACTTGCCCGCACGCGTTCAACCGTTTCTTCGCTCACTGCAGGCCGACCTGTTGATTTCCCCTTACAGAGGCATCCAGAAGCTTTAGACTGCGCATACCATCGCCGAATTGAGTTAGCAGTTGGTGGATCTTTGTTAAACTTTGTCCTGAAGTGCCGTTGCACTGTTATGACTGACTGATGTGAGTGCATTTCAAGCACGACATACGCTTTCTCGGCTCCAGTTGCCATTTTGTCTCACTGCGCTCTCGAGCACTCTGGCGGCAGAAACCTGAAATGCGGCTTCAGCCGAACAAAACTTTATGAGCTTTTCTACGTATCTGTTGTGTGTCGTGACGATATGTCAATAAATGGAGGTACAGTGAATTTGTGAAATCGCTTCAATCATTTGTAATAGCCCTGTACTATTGGTTCTATGACATCTCCTTCTAAATCGAGTAACGTTTCTATGGAAACGACAGGATTTTATTTTGGGATACGAGTATCTCCATTCCGATGCACTATTCCTTCTTTACTGCATCCCTCGCTCCCTCACATTGACGAATTAACACAGAAGCTGCGTCGCAATGAAATACTATGGGTTCTATGACTTCTCCTTCTAAATCGAGTAACGTTTCTATGGAAGCGACAGGATTATCTTTTGGGATACGAGTATATCCTTTCCGATGCACTATTCCTTCTTTACTGCATCCCTCGCTCCCTCACTTTGACGAGATAACACGGAAATGGCGTCGCTGTGAAATACTATGGGTTCTATGACTTCTCATTCTAAATCGAGTAACGTTTCTATGGAAACGACAGGATTTTGTTTTCGGATACGAGTATCTCCTTTCCGATGCACTATTCCTTCTTTCCTGCATCCCTCGCCCCCTCGCATTGACGAATTAACACAGAAAGTGCGTCGCTATGATATACTATGTGTTCTATGACATATCCTTCTAAATCGAGTAACGTTACTATGGAAACGACAGGATTTTCTTTTGGGATACGAGTATCTCCTTTCCGATGCACTATTCCTTCTTTACTGCATCCCTCGCCCCCTCGCATTGACGAATTAACACAGAAAGTGCGTCGTTATGATATACTATGTGTTCTATGACATATCCTTCTAAATCGAGTAACGTTACTATGGAAACGACAGGATTTTCTTTTGGGATACGAGTATCTCCTTTCCGATGCACTATTCCTTCTTTACTGCATCCCTCGCCCCCTCGCATTGACGAATTAACACAGAAAGTGCGTCGTTATGATATACTATGTGTTCTATGACATATCCTTCTAAATCGAGTAACGTTACTATGGAAACGACAGGATTTTCTTTTGGGATACGAGTATCTCCTTTCCGATGCACTATTCCTTCTTTACTGCATCCCTCACTCCCTCACATTGACGAATTAACACAGAAATTGCGTCGCTATGAAATACTATGGGTTATATGATATCTCCTTCTAAATCGAGTAACGTTTCTATGAAGACGACGGTATTTTCATTTGAGATACGACTATCTCCTTTCCGATACACTATTCCTTCTCTACTGCATCCCTCCCTCCCTCACATTGACGAATTAACACAGAAATTGCGTCGCTATAAAATACTATGTGTTATATGACATCTCCTCCTAAATCGAGTAACGTTTCTTTGGAAACGACAGGATTCTCTTGTGGGATATGACTATCTCCTTTCCTATGCACTATTCCTTCTTTACTGCATCCCTCGCTCCGACACATTGAAGACTTAACACAGAAATTGCGACGCTATGAAATACTATGGGATATAAGACTTCTTCTGAATCGAGTAACGTTTCTATGGATACGACAGGATTTTCTTTTGGGATACGCCTATATCCTATCCGATGCACTATTTCCTCTTTACTGCATCCCTCGCTCCCTCACATTGACGAATTAGCACAGCAATTGCGGCGCTATGAAACACTATATGTTCTATGACATCTCCTTCTAAATCGAGTAACGTATCTACGAAAACGACAGGATTTTCGTTTGGGATACGGCTATCTCCTTTCCGATGTACTATTCCTTCTTTACTGCATCCCTCTCTCCCTCACATTGACGAATTAACGCAATATTGTGTCACTATGAAATACTATGGGTTACAAGACTTCGTCTAAATCGAGGAACGTTTCTATGGAAACGACAGGATGTTCTTTTGGGATACGCCTATCTCCTTTCCGATGCACTATTCCTTCTTTACTGCATCCCTCGCTCCCTCACATTGACGAATTAACACAGAAATGGTTCCACTATGAAATACTATGGGTTCTATGACTTCTTCTTCTAATTCGAGTAACGTCTCTATGGAAACGAAAGGATTTACTTTTGGGATATGAGTATCTCCTTTCCGTTGCACTATTCCTAATTTACTACATCCCTCGCACCCTCACATTGACGAATTAACACAGAAATTGCGGGGCTATGAAATACTATAGGTTCTATGACTTCTCCTTCTAACTCGAGTATCGTTTCTATTGAAAAGACAGGATTTCCTTTTCAGATACGACTATCACCTTTCCGATGCACTATTCCTTCTTTACTGCATCCCTCGCTCCCTCACATTGACGAATTAACACAGAAATTGCGTCGCTATGATATACTATGGGTTATACGACTTCTTCCAAATCAAGTAACGTTTCTCAAGAAAAGACAAGATTTTCATTTGGGGTGGGACTATCTCCTTTCCGATGCACTATTACTTCTGTACTGCATCCCTCCCTACCTCACATTGACGAATTAATACAGAAATTGCGTCGCTATGAAATACTATGGGTTCTATTATATCTCCTCCTAAATCGAGTAACGTTTCTATGGACACGACAGGATTTTTTTTTGGGATACGAGTATTTCCTTTCCGATGCACTATTGTGTCTTTACTGCATCCATCGCTCCCTCACGTTGACGAATAAACACAGATATTGCGGGGCTATGAAATACTGTGGGTTCTATGACTTCTACTTCTAAATCGAGTAACGTTTCAATGGAAAAGACAGGATTTTCTTTTGGGATACGACTAAATCCTTTCCGATGCACTATTCCTTCTTTCCTGCATCCCTAATCCCTCCCAAGGACGAATTAACACAGGATTTGCGGGGCTATGATATACTATGGGTCTTATGACTTCTCCTTCTAAATCGAGTAACGTCTCTATGGAAACGACAGGATTTTCTTTCGGGATACGAGTATCTCCCTTCGGACGCACTATTCCTTCTTTACTGCATCCCTCGCTCCCTCACATTGACATGGGTTCTATGACTTCTTCTTCTAAATCGAGTAACGTCTCTATGGAAACTACAGGATTTTGTTTTGGGATCCGAGTATCTCGTTTCCGATGCACTATTCCTTCTTTACTGCATCCCTTTCTCCCTCACATTGACGAATTAACACTGAAATTGCGCCGCTATGAAATACTATGGGTTCCATGACATCTCCTCCTAAATCGAGTAACGTTTCTATGGAAACGACAGGATATTCTTTTCAGATACTAGTATCTCCTTTCCGATGCACTATTATTTCTTTACTGCATCACTTGCTCCCTCACACTGACGAATTAACACAGAAATGGTGTCGCTATAAAATACTATGGGTTCTATGACTTCTCCTTCTTAATCGAGTAACGTTTCTATGGAAACGACAGGATTTTCTTTTGGGATACGAGTATCTCCTTTCCGATGCACTATTCCTTCTTTACTGGATCCCTCGCTCCCTCACGTTGACGAATAAACACAGAAAATGCGGAGCTATGAAATGCTGTGGATTCTATGACTTATACTTCTAAATCGAGTAACGTTTCGATGGAAAAGACAGGATTTTCTCTTGGGATACGACTATCTCCTTTCCGATGCGCTATTCCTTCTTTACTGCATCACTCGCTTCCTCACAATGACAAATTTACACAGAAATTGCAGGGCTATGTTATACTATGTGTGTTATGATTTCTCCTTCTAAATCGAGTAACGTTTCAATGGAAGCAACAGGATTTTTTTTCGGGATACGAGTATCTCCCTTCGGACGCACTATTCCTTCTTTACTGCATCCCCCGCTCTCTCACATTGACATGGGTTCTATGACTTCTCCTTCTAAATCGAGTAACGTCTCTATGGAAACGACAGGATTTTCTTTTGGGATTCGACTACCTCCTTTCCGATGCACTATTCCTTCATTACTGCATCCCTCCCTCCATCACAGACGAATTAACACAGGAATTGCGTCGCTATGAAATGCTATGGGCTGTATCACATCTCCTCCCAAATCGAGTAACGTTTCTATGGAAACAACAGGATATTCTTTTCGGATACTACTATCTCCTTTCCGATGCACTATTCCTTCATTACTGCATCCCTCCCTCCATCACATTGACGAATTAACACTGAAATGGCGTCGCTACGAATTACTATGGGTTCTATGATATCTCCTTCTAAATCGAGTAACGTATCTATGAAAACGACAGGATCCTCTTTTGGGATATGAGTATCTCCATTCCATAGCAGTATTCCTTCTTTAGTGCATCCCTCGCTCCCTCACATTGACGAATTAACACAGAAATGGCGTCGGTGTGAAATACTATGGGTACTATGACTTCTCCTTGTAAATCGAGTAAAGTTTCTATGGGAACGACAGGATTTTCTTTTGGGATACGAGAATCTGCTTTCCGATGCACTATTCCTTCTTTACTGGATCCCTCGCTCCCTCATGTTGACGAAATAACATAGAAATTGCGTCGCTATGAAATACTATGTGTTCAATGCCATCTCCTTCTAAATCAAGTAACGTTTCTATGTACATGACAGGATTTTCTTTTGGGATACTAGTTTCTCCTCTCCGATGCACTATTCCTTCCTTACTGCATCCCTCGCTCCCTCACAATGACGAATTAACACAGAAATGTCGTCGCTATGAAATACTATGGGTTCTATGACTTCTCCTTGTAAATCGAGTAACGTTTCTATGGAAACGACAGGATTTTCTTTTATGATACGAGTATCTCCTTTCCGATGAACTATTCCTTCTTTATAGCATCCCTCGCTCTCTCACGTTGACGAATTAACACAGAAATTGCGGGGTTATGAAATACTATGGGTTCTGTGACTTCTCCTTCTAAATCGAGTAACGTTTCTATGGAAACGACAGGGTTTTCTTTTGGGATACGAGTATCTCCTTTCCGATGCACTATTTCTTCTTTACTGCATCCCTCGCTCCGTCACATTGATGAATTGACACAGAAATTGCGGGGCTATGAAATACTATGGTTTCTATGACTTCTCCATCTAAATCGAGTAACGTTTCTATGGAAAAGACAAGATTTTCTTTTGAGATACGACTATCTCCATTCCGATGCACCATTCAGACTTTACTGCATCCCTCGCTCCCTCACATTGACGAATTGACACAGAAATTGCGGGGTTATGATATACTGTGGGTTTTATTCCTTCTCCTTCTTAATCGAGTAACGTTTCTATGGAAACGACAGGATCTTCGTTTGGGATGCGAGTATCCCCTTTCCGATGCACTATTCCTTCTTTACTGCATCCCTCGCTCCCTCACATTGACGAATTAACACAGATATTGCGTCGCTATGAAATACAATCTGTTCTATGACATCTCTTAAATCGAGTAACGTTTCTATGGAAACGAAAGGATTTTGTTTTCGGATACGGGTATCTCCATTCCAATGCACTATTCCTTCTTTACTGCATCCCTCGCTCCCTCGCATTGACGAATTAACACACAAAGTGCGTCGCTATGATAAACTATGTGTTCTATTACATATCCTTCTAAATCGAGTAACGTTACTATGGAAACGACAGGATTTTCTTTTGGGATACATGTATCTCCTTTCCGATGCACTATTCCTTCTTTACTGCATCCCTCGCTCCCTCACATTGACGAATTAACATAGAAATTGCGTCGCTATGAAATACTGTGGGTTCTATGACATCACCATCTAAATCGAGTAACGTTTCTATGGAGGCGACAGGATTATCTTTTGGGATACGACTATCTCCTTTCCGATGCACTATTCCTTCATTACTGCATCCCTCGCTCCCTCACTTTGACGAATTAACGCAAAATTGTGTCACTTTGAAATACTATGGGTTACACGACTTCGTCTAAATCGAGGAACGTCTCTATGGAAACGACAGGATGTTCTTTTGGGATACGCCTATCTCCTTTCCGATCCACTATTCCTTCTTCACTGCATCCCTCGCTCCCTCACATTGACGAATTAACACAGAAATGGTTCCGCTATGAAATACTATGGGTTCTATGACTTTTCCTTCTAATTCGAGTAACGTCTCTATGGAAGCGAAAGGATTTTCTTTTGGGATACGAGTATCTCCTTTCCGTTGCACTATTCCTAATTTACTACATCCCTCGCTCCCTCTCATTGACGAATTAACACAGAAATTGCGGTGCTATGAAATACTATAGGTTCTATGACTTCTCCTTCTAAATCGAGTAACGTTTCTATTGAAAAGACAGGATTTTCTTTTGAGATAGGACTATCTCCTTTCCGATGCACTATTCCTTCCTTACTGCATCCCTCGATCCCTCACATTTACGAATTAACACAGAAATTGCGTCGCTATGAAATACTATGGGTTATAAGACTTCTTCTAAGTCAAGTAACGTTTCTCAAGGAAAGACAAGATTTTCATTTGGGGTGGGACTATCTCCTTTCCGATGCACTATTCCTTCTTTACTGCATCCCTCCCTCCCTCACATTGACGAATTAATACAGAAATTGCGTCGCTATGAAATACTATGGGTTCTTTGATATCTCTTTCTAAATCGAGTAACGTTTCTATGGAAACGACAGGATACTCTTTTGGGATACTAGTATCTCCTTTCCGATGCAATACTCCTTCTTTACTGCATCCCTCGCTCCCTCACATTAACGAATTAACACAGAAATGGTGTCGCTATAAAATACTATGGGTTCTACGACATCCCCTTCTAGACCGAGTAACGTTTCTATGGAAACGACAGGATTTTCTTTTGGGATTCCAGTATCTCGTTTCCGATGCACTATTCCTTCTTTACTGCATCCCTTTCTCCCCCACATTGATGAATTAACACAGAAATTGCGCCGCTATAAAATACTATGTGTTCTACGACATCCCCTTCTAGACCGAGTAACGTTTCTATTGAAACGACAGGATTTTCTTTTGGGATATGACTATCTCCTTTCCGATGCACTATTTATTGTTTACTACATCCCTCTCTCCGTCACGATGACGAATTAACACAGAAATTGCGTCGCTATGAAATACTATGGGTTCTATGACATCTCCTTCTAAATCGAGTAACGTTTCTATGGAGACGACAGGATTTTCTTTTGGGATACGTCTATCTCCTGTCCGATGCACTATTCCTTCTTTACTGCATCCCTCACTCCCTCACATTGACGATTTAACACAGAAATGGTTTCGCTACGAAATACTATGGGTTCTATGACTTGTCCTTCTAATTCGAGTAACGTCTCTAGGGAAACGACAGGATTTTCTTTTGGGATACGAGTATCTCCTTTCCGTTGCACTATTCCTCCTTTACTACATCCCTCGCTCCCTCACAATGAAGAATTAACACAGAAATTGCGCTGCTATGAAATACTGTATGTTCTATGACTTCTCCTTCTAAATCGAGTAACGTTTCTATTGGAAAGACAGGATTTTCTTTTGAGATACGACTATCTCCTTTCCGATGCACTATTCCTTCTTTACTGCATCCCTCGCTCCCTCACATTGACGAATTAACACAGAAATTGCGTCGCTATGAAATACTATGGGTTATAAGACTTCTTTTAAATCAAGTAACGATTCCAAGGAAAAGACAGGATTTTCATTTGGGGTGGGACTATCTCCGTTCCGATGCACTATTCCTTCTTTACTGCATCCCTCCCTCCCTCACATTGACGAATTAACACAGAAATTGCGTCGCTATGAAATACTATGGGTTCTATGATATCTCCTCCTAAATGGCGTAACGTTTCTGCGGAACCGACAGGATATTCTTATGGGATACTAGTATCTCCTTTCCGATGGACTATTCCTTCTTTACTGCATCCCTCGCTCCCTCACATCGACGAATTAACACAGAAATTGCGTCGCTATGAACTACTATGTGTTTTATGACTTCTAATTCTAAATCGAGTAATGTTTCAATGGAAAAGACAGGATTTTCTTTTGTTATACGACTATCTCCTTTCCGATGCACTATTCTTTCTTTCCTGCATCCCTCATCCCTCACAAGGACGAATTAACAGAGGAATTGCGGGGCAAACATATACTATGGGTCTTATGACTTCTCCTTATAAATCGAGTAACGTTTCTGTGGAAACGACAGGATTTTCTTTCGGGATACGAGTAACTCCCTTCGGACGCACTATTCCTTCTTTACTGCATCCCTCGCTCCCTCACATTGACAAGGGTTGTATGACTTCTCCTTCTAAATCGAGTAACGTCTCTATGGTAACGACAGGATTTTCTTTTGGGATTCGACTATCACCATTCCGATGCACTATTTCTTCATTACTGCATCCCTCCCTCCATCACAGGCGAATTAACACAGAAATGGCGTCGCTATGAAATACTAAAGGTTCTATGATATCTCCTTCTAAATCGAGTAACGTTTCTATGGAAACGACAGGATTCTTTTTCGGGATACGAGTATCTCCCTTCCGATGCACTATTCCTTCTTTACTGCATCCCTCGCTCCCTCACGTTGACGAATCAACACAGAAGTTGCGGGGCTGTGAAATACTATTAGTTCTATTACATATACTTCTAAATCGAGTAACGTTTCGATGGAAAAGACAGGATTTTCTTTTGTTATACGACTATCTCCTTCCCGATGCACTATTCCTTCTTTACTGCATCCCTCGCTCCCTCACATTAACGAATTAACACAGAAATTGCGTCGCTATGAAATACTATGTGCTTTATCACATCTCCTTCTAAATTGAGTAACGTTTCTATGGAAACGATAGGATTCTCTTTTGGGTTACGACTATCTCCCTTCCGATGAACTATTTCTTCTTTACTCCATCCCTCGCTCCATCACATTGACGAATTAACAGGGAAATGGCGTCGCTATGAAATACTATGGGTTCTATGACTTTTCCTTCCAAATCGAGTAACGTTTCTATGGAAACGACAGGATTTTCTTTTGGGATACGACTATCTCCTTTCCGATGCACTATTCCCTCTTTACTGCATCCCTCGCTCCCTCACATCGACGAATTAACACATAAATTGCGTCGCTATGAACTACTATGTGTTCTATGACTTCTGATTCTAAATCGAGTGACGTTTCAATGGAAACGATAGGATTTTCTTTTGGGATTCAAGTTTATCCTTTCCGATGCACTATTCCTTCTTTACTGCATCCCTCGCTCCCTCACATTGACGAATTAACACAGAAATTGCGGGGCTATGAAATCTGTGGGTTCTATGACTTCTACTTCTAAATCGAGGACCGTTTCATTTGAAACGACAGGATTTTCTTTTGGGATACGACTATCTCCTTTCCGATGCGCTATTCCTTCATTACTGCATCCCTCGCTCCCTCACAATGACGAATTAACACAGAAATTGCGGGGTTATGTTATACTATGTGTTTTATGATTTCTCCTTGTAAATCAAGTAACGTTTCTATGGAAACGACAAGATTTTTTTTCGGGGTATGAGTATCTCCCTTCCGATGCACTATTCCTTCTTTACTGCATCCGTCGCCCCCTCACATTACAAATTAACTCAGAAATTGCGTCCCTATGAAATACTATGTGTTCTATGGCATCCCCTTCTAGATCGAGTAACGTTTCTATGGAAACGAGAGGATTTTCTTTTGGAATACGACTATCTCCCTTCCGATAAACTATTCCTTCTTTACTGCATCCCTCGCTCCCTCACGTTGACGAATTAACACAGAAATTGCGGGGTTATCAAATGCTATGGGTTCTATGATTTCTACTTCTAAATCGAGTAACTTTTCAATGGAAATGACAGGATATTCTTTTGGGATACGACTACCTCCTTTCCGATGCACTATTCCTTCTTTACTGCATCCCTCGCTCCCTCACATTGACGAATTAACGCAAAATTGTGTCACTATGAAATACTATGGGTTACAAGACTTCGTCTAAATCGAGGAACGTTTCTATGGAGACGACTTGATGTTCTTTTGGGATACGCCTATCTCCTTTCCGATGCACTATTCCTTCATTACTGCATCCGTCCCTCCATCACAGACGAAATAACACAGAAATGGCGTCGCTATGAAATACTAAAGGTTCTATGATATCTCCTTCTAAATCGAGTAACGTTTCTATGGAAACGACAGGACTTTTTTTCGGGATACGAGTATCTCCCTTCCCATGCACTATTCCTCCTTTACTGCGTCCCTCGCTCCCTCACGTTGACGAATTAACACAGAAGTTGCGGGGCTATGAAATACTATTAGTTCTATGACTTATACTTCTAAATCGAGTAACGTTTCGATGGAAAAGACAGGATTTTCTTTTGTTATACGACTATCTCCTTTCCGTTGCACTATTCCTTCTTTACTGCATCCCTCGCTCCCTCACATTGACGAATAAACACAGAAATTGCGGGGCTATGAAATACTGTGGGTTCTATGACTTATACTTCTAAATCGAGTAACGTTTCGATGGAAAAGACAGGATTTTCTTTTGGGAAACGACTATCACCTTTCCGATGCGCTATTCCTTCTTTACTGCATCCCTCGCTCCCTCACATTGACGAATAAACACAGAAATTGCGGGGCTATGAAATACTGTGGGTTCTATGACTTATACTTCTAAATCGAGTAACGTTTCGATGGAAAAGACAGGATTTTCTTTTGGGAAACGACTATCACCTTTCCGATGCACTATTCCTTCTTTACTGCATCTCTCGCTCCCTCACATTGACGAATTAACACAGAAATTGCGTCGCCATGAAATACTATGTGCTTTATGACATCTCCTTCTAGATGGAGTAACGTTTCTATGGAAGCGATAGGATTCTCTTTTGGGATACGACTATCTCCCTTCCGATGAACTATTCCTTCTTTACTCCATCCCTTGCTCCATCACATTGACGAATTAACAGAGAAATGGCGTCGCTATGAAATACTATGGGTTCTATGACTTTTCTTTCCAAATCGAATAACGTTTCTATGGAAACGACAGGTTTTTTTTTGGGATACGACTATCTCCTTTCCGATGCACTATTCCCTCTTTACTGCATCCCTCGCTCCCTCACATCGACGAATTAACACAGAAATTGCGTCGCTATGATATACTATGTGTTTTATGTTTTCTCCTTCTAAATCGAGTAACGTTTCAATGGAAACGACAGGATTTTCTTTCGGGATACGGGTATCTCCCTTCCGATGCACTATTCCTTCTTTACAGCATCCCTCGCTCCCTCACGTTAACGAATTAACACAGAAATTGCGTCGCTATGAAATACTATGTGCTTTATGACATCTCCTTCTAGATTGAGTAACGTTTCTATGGAAGCGATAGGATTCTCTTTTGGGATACGACTATCTCCCTTCCGATGAACTATTCCTTCTTTACTCCATCCCTCGCTCCATCACATTGACGAATTAACAGAGAAATGGCGTCGCTATGAAATACTATGGGTTCTATGACTTTTCTTTCCAAATCGAGTAACGTTTCTATGGAAACGACAGGTTTTTTTTTTTGGGATACGACTATCTCCTTTCCGATGCACTATTCCCTCTTTACTGCATCCCTCGCTCCCTCACATCGACGAATTAACACAGAAATTGCGTCGCTATGAACTACTATGTGTTCTATGACTTCTGATTCTAAATCGAGTGACGTTTCTATGGAAACGATAGGATTTTCTTTTGGGATTCGAGTTTATCCTTTCCGATGCACTATTCCTTCTTTACTGCATCCCTCGCTCCCTCACATTGACGAATTAACACAGATTTTGCGGGGCTATGAAATTCTGTGGGTTCTATGACTTCTACTTCTAAATCGAGGACCGTTTCGATTGAAACGACAGGATCTTTTTTTTGGGATACGACTATCTCCTTTCCGATGCGCTATGCCTTCATTACTGCATCCCTCGCTCCCTCACAATCTCGAATTAACACAGAAATTGCGGGATTATGTTATACTATGTGTTTTATGATTTCTCCATGTAAGTCGAGTAACGTTTCTATGGCAACGACAAGATTTTTCTTCGGGGTATGAGTATCTCCCTTCCGATAAACTATTCCTTCTTTACTGCATCCCTCATCCCTCACAAGGACGAATTAACAAAAGGAATTGCGGGGCTATGATATACTATGGGTTTTATGACTTCTCCTTCTAAATCGAATATCGTTTCTTTGGAAACGACAGGATTTTCTTTCGGGATACGGGTATCTCCCATCCGACGCACTATTCCTTCTTTACTGCATCCCTCGCTCCCTCACGTTGACGAATTAACACAGAAATGGTGTCGCTATGAATTACTATGGGTTCTATGACTTCTAACTCTAAATCGAGTAACGTCTCTATGGAAATGACAGGATTTTGTTTTGGGAAACGAGTATCTCGTTTCCGATGCACTATTCCTTCTTTACTGCATCCCACCCTCTCTCACATTGACGCATTAACTCAGAAATTACGTCGCTATGAAATACAATGTGTTCTATGACTTCTCCTCCTAAATTGGGTAACGTTTCTATGGAAACGACAGGATTTTCCTTTGGGATATGTGTATCTCCATTCCGATGCAGTATTCCTTCTTTTCTGCGTCCCTCGCTCCCTGACATTGACGAATTAACACAGACATTGCGTCGCTATGAAATACTATGGGATCTATGACTTCTCCTTCTAAATCGAGTAACGTTTCTATGTAAAACGTCAGGGTTTTCTGATGGGATACGACTATCACCATTCCGATGCACTATTCCTTCCTTAATGCATCCGTCGCTACCTCACATTGACGAATTAACACAGAAATATCATGGCTATGAAACCCTATGGGTTATAAGACTTCCTTTAAATCGAGTAACGTTTCTAAGGAAACGACAGGATTTTCATTTGGGATACGACTATCTCCTTACCGATGCACTATTCCTTCTTTATTGCATACCTCCCTCCGTCACATTGACGAATTAACACAGACATTGTGTCGCTGTGAAATACTATGTGTTCTATGACGTCTCTTTCTAAATCGAGTAACGATTCTATGGAAACGACAGGACTTTCTTTTCGTATACAGGTATCTCCTTTCCGATGCACCATTCCTTCTGTACTGCATCCCTCGCTCCCTCACATTGACGAATTAGCACAGCAATTACGGCGCTATGAAACACTATATGTTCTATGACATCTCCTTCAAAATAGAGTAACGTATCTACGAAAATGACAGGATTCTCGTTTGGGATACGGCTATCTCCTTTCCGATGAACTATTCCTTCTTTACTGCATCCCTCTCTCCCTCACATTGACGAATTAACGCAAAATTGTGTCACTATGAAATACTACGGGTTACAAGACTTCGTCTAAATCGAGGAACGTTTCTATGGAAACGACAGGATGTTCTTTCGGGATACGCCTATCTCCTTTCCGATGCACTATTCCTTCATTACTGCATCCTTCCCTCCATCACAGACGAAATAACACAGAAATGGCGTCGCTATGAAATACTAAAGGTTCTATGATATCTCCTTCTAAATCGAGTAACGTTTCTATGGAAACGACAGGATTTTTTTTCGGGATACGAGTATCTCCCTTCCCATGCACTATTCCTCTTTTACTGCGTCCCTCGCTCCCTCACGTTGACGAATTAACACAGAAGTTGCGGGGCTATGAAATGCTATTAGTTCTATGACTTATACTTCTAAATCGAGTAACGTTTCGATGGAAAAGACAGGATTTTCTTTTGTTATACGACTATCTCCTTTCCGATGCACTATTCCTTCTTTACTGCATCCCTCGCTCCCTCACATTGACGAATAAACACAGATATTGCGGGGCTATGAAATACTGTGGGTTCTATGACTTATACTTCTAAATCGAGTAACGTTTCGATGGAAAAGACAGGATTTTCTTTTGTAAAACGACTATCACCTCTCCGATGCGCTATTCCTTCTTTACTGCATCCCTCGCTCCCTCACAATGACGAATTAACACAGGAATTGCGGGGCAAACATATACTATGGCTTTTATGACTTCTCCTTCTAAATCGAGTAACGTTTCTGTGGAAACGACAGGATTTTCTTTCGGGATACGAGTATCTCCCTTCGGACGCACTATTCCTTCTTTACTGCATCCCTCGCTCCCTCACATTGACAAGGGTTGTATGACTTCTCCTTCTAAATCGAGTAACGTCTCTATGGTAACGACAGGATTTTCTTTTGGGATTCGACTATCTCCTTTCCGATGCACTATTCCTTCATTACTGCATCCCTCGCTCCCTCACGTTGACGAATTAACACAGAAGTCGCGGGGCTATGAAATACTATTAGTTCTATTACATATTCTTCTAAATCGAGTAACGTTTCGATGGAAAAGACAGGATTTTCTTTTGTTATACGACTATCTCCTTTCCGATGCACTATTCCTTCTTTACTGCATCCCTCGCTCCCTCACATTAACGAATTAACACAGAAATTGCGTCGCTATGAAATACTATGTGCTTTATGACATCTCCTTCTAGATTGAGTAAAGTTTCTATGGAAACGATAGGATTCACTAATGGGATACGACTATCTCCCTTCCGATGAACTATTTCTTCTTTACTCCATCCCTCGCTCCATCACATTGACGAATTAACAGAGAAATGGCGTCGCTATGAAATACTATGGGTTCTATGACTTTTCCTTCCAAATCGAGTAACGTTTCTATGGAAACGACAGGATTTTCTTTTGGGATACGACTATCTCCTTTCCGATGCACTATTCCCTCTTTACTGCATCGCTCGCTCCCTCACATCGACGAATTAACACATTAATTGCGTCGCTATGAAATACTATGTGTTCTATGACGTCTCTTTCTAAATCGAGTAACGTTTCTATGGAAACGACAGGATTTCCCTTTGGGATATGAGTATCTCCATTCCGATGCAGTATTCCTTCTTTACTGCGTCCCTCGCTCCCTGACATTGACGAATTAACACAGACATTGCATCGCTATGAAATACTATGGGATCTATGACTTCTCCTTCTAAATCGAGTAACGTTTCTATGTAAAACGTCAGGGTTTTCTTATGGGATACGACTATCACCATTCCGATGCACTATTCCTTCCTTAATGCATCAGTCGGTACCTCACATTGACGAATTAACATAGAAATTGCGTGGCTATGAAATCCTATGTGTTATAAGACTTCTTCTAAATCGAGTAACGTTTCTAAGGAAACGACAGGATTTTCATTTGGGATACGACTATCTCCTAACCGATGTACTATTCCTTCTTTATTGCATACCTCCCTCCGTCACATTGACGAATTAACACAGACATTGCGTCGCTGTGAAATACTATGTGTTCTATGACGTCTCTTTCTAAATCGAGTAACGATTCTATGGAAACGACAGGACTTTCTTTTGGTATACAGGTATCTCCTTTCCGATGCACCATTCCTTCTGTACTGCATCCCTCGCTCCCTCACATTAACGAATTAACACAGAAATTGCGTCGCTATGAAATACTATGTGCTTTATGACATCTCCTTCTAGATTGAGTAAAGTTTCTATGGAAACGATAGGATTCACTTATGGGATACGACTATCTCCCTTCCGATGAACTATTTATTCTTTACTCCATCCCTCGCTCCATCACATTGACGAATTAACAGAGAAATGGCGTCGCTATGAAATACTATGGGTTCTATGACTTTTCCTTCCAAATCGAGTAACGTTTCTATGGAAACGACAGGATTTTCTTTTGGGATACGACTATCTCCTTTCCGATGCACTATTCCTTCTTTACTGCATCCCTCGCTCCCTCACATTGACGAATAAACACAGAAATTGCGGGGCTATGAAATACTGTGGGTTCTATGACTTATACTTCTAAATCGAGTAACGTTTCGATGGAAAAGACAGGATTTTCTTTTGTAAAACGACTATCACCTCTCCGATGCGCTATTCCTTCTTTACTGCATCCCTCGCTCCCTCACAATGACGAATTAACACAGGAATTGCGGGGCAAACTTATACTATGGGTTTTATGACTTCTCCTTCTAAATCGAGTAACGTTTCTGTGGAAAAGACAGGATTTTCTTTCGGGATACGAGTATCTCCCTTCGGACGCACTATTCCTTCTTTACTGCATCCCTCGCTCCCTCACATTGACAAGGGTTGTATGACTTCTCCTTCTAAATCGAGTAACGTCTCTATGGTAACGACAGGATTTTCTTTTGGGATTCGACTATCTCCTTTCCGATGCACTATTCCTTCATTACTGCATCCCTCGCTCCCTCACGTTGACGAATTAACACAGAAGTCGCGGGGCTATGAAATACTATTAGTTCTATTACATATTCTTCTAAATCGAGTAACGTTTCGATGGAAAAGACAGGATTTTCTTTTGTAAAACGACTATCACCTCTCCGATGCGCTATTCCTTCTTTACTGCATCCCTCGCTCCCTCACATTGACGAATAAACACAGAAATTGCGGGGCTATGAAATACTGTGGGTTCTATGACTTATACTTCTAAATCGAGTAACGTTTCGATGGAAAAGACAGGATTTTCTTTTGTAGAACGACTATCACCTCTCCGATGCGCTATTCCTTCTTTACTGCATCCCTCGCTCCCTCACATTAACGAATTAACACAGAAATTGCGTCGCTATGAAATACTATGTGCTTTATGACATCTCCTTCTAGATTGAGTAAAGTTTCTATGGAAACGATAGGATTCACTTATGGGATACGACTATCTCCCTTCCGATGAACTATTTCTTGTTTACTCCATCCCTCGCTCCATCACATTGACGAATTAACAGAGAAATGGCGTCGCTATGAAATACTATGGGTTCTATGACTTTTCCTTCCAAATCGAGTAACGTTTCTATGGAAACGACAGGATTTTCTTTTGGGATACGACTATCTCCTTTCCGATGCACTATTCCCTCTTTACTGCATCCCTCGCTCCCTCACATCGACGAATTAACACAGAAATTGCGTCGCTATGAACTACTATGTGTTCTATGACTTCTGATTCTAAATCGAGTGACGTTTCTATGGAAACGATAGGATTTTCTTTTGGGATTCAAGTTTATCCTTTCCGAAGCACTATTCCTTCTTTACTGCATCCCTCGCTCCCTCACATTGACGAATTAACACAGAAATTGCGGGGCTATGAAATCTGTGGGTTCTATGTCTTCTACTTCTAAATCGAGGACCGTTTCGTTTGAAACGACAGGATTTTCTTTTGGGATACGACTATCTCCTTTCCGATGCGCTATTCCTTCATTACTGCATCCCTCGCTCCCTCACAATGACGAATTAACACAGAAATTGCGGGGTTATGTTATACTATATGTTTTATGATTTCTCCTTGTAAATCGAGTAACGTTGCTATGGAAACGACAAGATTTTTTTTCGGGGTATGAGTATCTCCCTTCCGATGCACTATTACTTCTTTACTGGTTCCGTCGCCCCCTCACATTACAAATTAACACAGAAATTGCGTCGCTATGAAATACTATGTGTTCTATGACTTCTCCTTCTAAATCGAGTAACGTTTCTATGGAAACGACAGGATTTTCCTTTGGGATACGACTATCTCCTTTCCGATGCACTATTCCCTCTTTACTGCATCGTTCGCTCCCTCACATCGACGAATTAACACATAAATTGCGTCGCTATGAAATACTATGTGTTCTATGACTTCCCCTTCTAAATCGAGTAACGTTTCTATGGAAACGACAGGATTTTCTTTTGGGATACGACTATCACCATTCCGATGCACTATTCCTTCCTTAATGCATCCGTCGCTACCTCACATTGACGAATTAACACAGAAATTGAGTGGCTATGAAATCCTATGGGTTATAAGACTTCTTCTAAATCGAGTAACGTTTCTAAGGAAACGACAGGATTTTCATTTGGGATACGACTATCTCCTAACCGATGCACTATTCCTTCTTTATTGCATACCTCCCTCCGCCACATTGACGAATTAACACAGACATTGCGTCGCTGTGAAATACTATGAGTTCTATGACGTCTCTTTCTAAATCGAGTAACGATTCTATGGAAACGAAAGGATTTTCTTTTGGTATACAGGTATCTGCTTTCCGATGCACCATTCCTTCTGTACTGCATCCCTCGCTCCCTCACATTGACGAATTAGCACAGCAATTGCGGCGCTATGAAACACTATATGTTCTATGACATCTCCTTTAAAATAGAGTAACGTATATACGAAAACGACAGGATTTTCGTTTGGGGTACAGCTATCTCCTTTCCGATGCACTATTCCTTCTTTACTGCATCCCTCTCTCCCTCACATTGACGAATTAACGCAAAATTGTGTCACTATGAAATACTATGGGTTACAAGACTTCGTCTAAATCGAGGAACGTTTCTATGGAGACGACAGGATGTTCTTTTGGGATACGCCTATCTCCTTTCCGATGCACTATTCCTTCATTACTGCATCCCTCCCTCCATCACAGACGAAATAACACAGAAATGGCGTCGCTATGAAATACTAAAGGTTGTATGATATCTACTTCTAAATCGAGTAACGTTTCTATGGAAACGACAGGACTTTTTTTCGGGATACGAGTATCTACCTTCCCATGCCCTATTCCTCCTTTACTGCGTCCCTCGCTCCCTCACGTTGACGAATTAACACAGCAGTTGCGGGGCTATGAAATACTATTAGTTCTATGACTTATACTTCTAAATCGAGTAACGTTTCGATAGAAAAGACAGGATTTTCTTTTGTTATACGACTATCTCCTTTCCGATGCACTATTCCTTCTTTACTGCATCCCTCGCTCCCTCACATTGACGAATAAACACAGAAATTGCGGGGCTATGAAATACTGTGGGTTCTATAACTTATACTTCTAAATCGAGTAACGTTTCGATGGAAAAGACAGGATTTTCTTTTGGGAAACGACTGTCACCTTTCCGATGCGCTATTCCTTCTTTACTGCATCCCTCGCTCCCTCACAATGACGAATTAACACAGAAATTGCGAGGCTATGATATACTATGTGTTTTATGTTTTCTCCTTCTAAATCGAGTAACGTTTCTATGGAAACGACAGGATTTTTTTTCGGGATACGGGTATCTCCCTTCCGATGCACTATTCCTTCTTTACTGCATCCCTCGCTCCCTCACATTAACGAATTAACACAGAAATTGCATCGCTATTAAATACTATGGGTTCTATGAATTCTCCTTCTAAATCGAGTAACGTTTCTGTGGAAACGACAGGATTTTCTTTCAGGATACGGGTATCTCCATTCCGATGCACTATTCCTTCTTTACTGCATCCCTCGCTCCCTCACATCGACGAATTAACACAGAAATTGCGTCGCTATGAACTACTGTGTGTTCTATGACTTCTGATTCTAAATCGAGTGACGTTTCTATGGAAACGATAGGATTTTCTTTTGGGATTCGAGTTTATCCTTTCCGATGCACTATTCCTTCTTTATTGCATCCCTCGCTCCCTCACATTGACGAATTAACACAGAAATTGCGGTGCTATGAAATTCTGTGGGTTCTATGACTTCTATTTCTAAATCGAGTAACGTTTCGATTGAAGCGACAGGATTTTCTTTTGGGATACGACTATCTCCTTTCCGATGCGCTATTCCTTCATTACTGCATCCCTCGCTCCCTCACAATGACGAATTAACACAGAAATTGCGGTGTTATGATATACTATGTGTTTTATGATTTCTCCTTGTAAATCGAGTAACGTTTCTATGGAAACGACAAAATATTTTTTCGGGATATGAGTATCTCCCATCCGATGCACTATTCCTTCTTTACTGCATCCGTCGCCCCCTCACATTACAAATTAACACAGAAAATTGCGTCGCTATGAAATACTATGTGCTTTATGACATCTCCTTCTAGATTGAGTAAAGTTTCTATGGAAACGATAGGATTCACTTATGGGATACGACTATCTCCCTTCCGATGAACTATTTCTTGTTTACTCCATCCCTCGCTCCATCACATTGACGAATTAACAGAGAAATGGCGTCGCTATGAAATACTATGGGTTCTATGACTTTTCCTTCCAAATCGAGTAACGTTTCTATGGAAACGACAGGATTTTCTTTTGGGATACGACTATCTCCTTTCCGATGCACTATTCCCTCTTTACTGCATCCCTCGCTCCCTCACATCGACGAATTAACACAGAAATTGCGTCGCTATGAACTACTATGTGTTCTATGACTTCTGATTCTAAATCGAGTGACGTTTCTATGGAAACGATAGGATTTTCTTTTGGGATTCAAGTTTATCCTTTCCGAAGCACTATTCCTTCTTTACTGCATCCCTCGCTCCCTCACATTGACGAATTAACACAGAAATTGCGGGGCTATGAAATCTGTGGGTTCTATGTCTTCTACTTCTAAATCGAGGACCGTTTCGTTTGAAACGACAGGATTTTCTTTTGGGATACGACTATCTCCTTTCCGATGCGCTATTCCTTCATTACTGCATCCCTCGCTCCCTCACAATGACGAATTAACACAGAAATTGCGGGGTTATGTTATACTATATGTTTTATGATTTCTCCTTGTAAATCGAGTAACGTTGCTATGGAAACGACAAGATTTTTTTTCGGGGTATGAGTATCTCCCTTCCGATGCACTATTACTTCTTTACTGGTTCCGTCGCCCCCTCACATTACAAATTAACACAGAAATTGCGTCGCTATGAAATACTTTGTGTCCTATGGCATCCCCTTCTAGATCGAGTAACGTTTATATGGAAACGAGAGGATTTTCTTTTGGAATACGACTATCTCCCTTCCGATAATCTATTCCTTCTTTACTGCATCCCTCGCTCCCTCACGATGACAAATTAACACAGTAATTGCGGGGCTATCAAATGCTATGGGTTCTATGATTTCTACTTCTAAATCGAGTAACTTTTCAATGGAAGAGACAGGATTTTCTTTTGGGATACGACTATCTCCTTTCCGATGCACTATTCCTTCTTTACTGCATCCCTCGCTCCCTCACATTGACGTATTAACACAGAAATGGTGTCGCTATGAATTACTATGGGTTCTATGACTTCCAACTCTAAATCGGGTAACGTCTCTATGGAAATGACAGGATTTTCTTTTGGGAAACGAGTGTCTCGTTTCCGATGCACTATTCCTTCTTTACTGCATCCCACCCTCTCTCACATTGGCGAATTAACACAGAAATTGCGTCGCTATGAAATACTATGTGTTCTATGACTTCTCCTTCTAAATCGAGTAACGTTTCTATGGAAACGACAGGATTTTCCTTTGGGATACGACTATCTCCTTTCCGATGCACTATTCCCTCTTTACTGCATCGTTCGCTCCCTCACATCGACGAATTAACACATAAATTGCGTCGCTATGAAATACTATGTGTTCTATGACTTCTCCTTCTAAATCGAGTAACGTTTCTATGGAAACGACAGGATTTTCTTTTGGGATACGACTATCACCATTCCGATGCACTATTCCTTCCTTAATGCATCCGTCGCTACCTCACATTGACGAATTAACACAGAAATTGAGTGGCTATGAAATCCTATGGGTTATAAGACTTCTTCTAAATCGAGTAACGTTTCTAAGGAAACGACAGGATTTTCATTTGGGATACGACTATCTCCTAACCGATGCACTATTCCTTCTTTATTGCATACCTCCCTCCGCCACATTGACGAATTAACACAGACATTGCGTCGCTGTGAAATACTATGAGTTCTATGACGTCTCTTTCTAAATCGAGTAACGATTCTATGGAAACGAAAGGATTTTCTTTTGGTATACAGGTATCTGCTTTCCGATGCACCATTCCTTCTGTACTGCATCCCTCGCTCCCTCACATTGACGAATTAGCACAGCAATTGCGGCGCTATGAAACACTATATGTTCTATGACATCTCCTTTAAAATAGAGTAACGTATATACGAAAACGACAGGATTTTCGTTTGGGGTACAGCTATCTCCTTTCCGATGCACTATTCCTTCTTTACTGCATCCCTCTCTCCCTCACATTGACGAATTAACGCAAAATTGTGTCACTATGAAATACTATGGGTTACAAGACTTCGTCTAAATCGAGGAACGTTTCTATGGAGACGACAGGATGTTCTTTTGGGATACGCCTATCTCCTTTCCGATGCACTATTCCTTCATTACTGCATCCCTCCCTCCATCACAGACGAAATAACACAGAAATGGCGTCGCTATGAAATACTAAAGGTTGTATGATATCTACTTCTAAATCGAGTAACGTTTCTATGGAAACGACAGGACTTTTTTTCGGGATACGAGTATCTACCTTCCCATGCCCTATTCCTCCTTTACTGCGTCCCTCGCTCCCTCACGTTGACGAATTAACACAGCAGTTGCGGGGCTATGAAATACTATTAGTTCTATGACTTATACTTCTAAATCGAGTAACGTTTCGATAGAAAAGACAGGATTTTCTTTTGTTATACGACTATCTCCTTTCCGATGCACTATTCCTTCTTTACTGCATCCCTCGCTCCCTCACATTGACGAATAAACACAGAAATTGCGGGGCTATGAAATACTGTGGGTTCTATAACTTATACTTCTAAATCGAGTAACGTTTCGATGGAAAAGACAGGATTTTCTTTTGGGAAACGACTGTCACCTTTCCGATGCGCTATTCCTTCTTTACTGCATCCCTCGCTCCCTCACAATGACGAATTAACACAGAAATTGCGAGGCTATGATATACTATGTGTTTTATGTTTTCTCCTTCTAAATCGAGTAACGTTTCTATGGAAACGACAGGATTTTTTTTCGGGATACGGGTATCTCCCTTCCGATGCACTATTCCTTCTTTACTGCATCCCTCGCTCCCTCACATTAACGAATTAACACAGAAATTGCATCGCTATTAAATACTATGGGTTCTATGAATTCTCCTTCTAAATCGAGTAACGTTTCTGTGGAAACGACAGGATTTTCTTTCAGGATACGGGTATCTCCATTCCGATGCACTATTCCTTCTTTACTGCATCCCTCGCTCCCTCACATCGACGAATTAACACAGAAATTGCGTCGCTATGAACTACTGTGTGTTCTATGACTTCTGATTCTAAATCGAGTGACGTTTCTATGGAAACGATAGGATTTTCTTTTGGGATTCGAGTTTATCCTTTCCGATGCACTATTCCTTCTTTATTGCATCCCTCGCTCCCTCACATTGACGAATTAACACAGAAATTGCGGTGCTATGAAATTCTGTGGGTTCTATGACTTCTATTTCTAAATCGAGTAACGTTTCGATTGAAGCGACAGGATTTTCTTTTGGGATACGACTATCTCCTTTCCGATGCGCTATTCCTTCATTACTGCATCCCTCGCTCCCTCACAATGACGAATTAACACAGAAATTGCGGTGTTATGATATACTATGTGTTTTATGATTTCTCCTTGTAAATCGAGTAACGTTTCTATGGAAACGACAAAATATTTTTTCGGGATATGAGTATCTCCCATCCGATGCACTATTCCTTCTTTACTGCATCCGTCGCCCCCTCACATTACAAATTAACACAGAAAATTGCGTCGCTATGAAATACTATGTGTTCTATGGCATCCCCTTCTAGATCGAGTAACGTTTCTATGGAAACGACAGGATTTTCTTTTGGGATACGACTATCTCCTTTCCGATGCACTATTCCCTCTTTACTGCATCGCTCGCTCCCTCACATCGACGAATTAACACATAAATTGTGTCGCTATGAAATACTATGTGTTCTATGACGTCTCCTTCTAAATCGAGTAACGTTTCTATGGAAACGACAGGATTTTCCTTTGGGATATGAGTATCTCCATTCCGATGCAGTATTCGTTCTTTACTGCGTCCCTCGCTCCCTGACATTGACGAATTAACACAGACATTGCGTCGCTATGAAATACTATGGGATCTTCGACTTCTCCTTCTAAATCGAGTAACGTTTCTATGTAAAACGTCAGGGTTTTCTTATGGGATACGACTATCACCATTCCGATGCACTATTCCTTCCTTAATGCATCCGTCGCTACCTCCCATTGACGAATTAACACAGAAATTGAGTGGCTATGAAATCCTATGGGTTATAAGACTTCTTCTAAATCGAGTAACGTTTCTAAGGAAACGACAGGATTTTCATTTGGGATACGACTATCTCCTAACCGATGCACTATTCCTTCTTTATTGCATACCTCCCTCCGTCACATTGACGAATTAACACAGACATTGCGTCGCTGTGAAATACTATGTGTTCTATGACGTCACTTTCTAAATCGAGTAACGATTCTATGGAAACGACAGGATTTTCTTTTGGTATACAGGTATCTCCTTTCCGATGCACAATTCCTTCTGTACTGCATCCCTCGCTCCCTCACATTGACGAATTAGCACAGCAATTGCGGCGCTATGAAACACTATATGTTCTATGACATCTCCTTCAAAATAGAGTAACGTATCTACGAAAACGACAGGATTTTCGTTTGGGATACAGCTATCTCCTTTCCGATGCACTATTCCTTCTTTACTGCATCCCTCTCTCCCTCACATTGACGAATTAACGCAAAATTGTGTCACTATGAAATACTATGGGTTACAAGACTTCGTCTAAATCGAGGAACGTTTCTATGGAGACGACAGGATGTTCTTTTGGGATACGCCTATCTCCTTTCCGATGCACTATTCCTTCATTACTGCATCCCTCCCTCCATCACAGACGAAATAACACAGAAATGGCGTCGCTATGAAATACTAAAGGTTCTATGATATCTCCTTCAAAATCGAGTAACGTTTCTATGGAAACGACCGGACTTTTTTTCGGGATACGAGTATCTCCCTTCCCATGCCCTATTCCTCCTTTACTGCGTCCCTCGCTCCCTCACTTTGACGAATTAACACAGAAGTTGCGGGGCTATGAAATACTATTAGTTCTATGACTTATACTTCTAAATCGAGTAACGTTTCGATGGAAAAGACAGGATTTTCTTTTGTTATACGACTATCTCTTTTCCGATGCACTATTCCTTGTTTACTGCATCCCTCGCTCCCTCACATTGACGAATAAACACAGAAATTGCGGGGCTATGAAATACTATGTGCTTTATGACATCTCCTTCTAGATTGAGTAACGGTTCTATGGAAACGATAGGATTCTCTTTTGGGATACGACTATCTCCCTTCCGATGAACTATTCCTTCTTTACTCCATCCCTCGCTCCATCACATTGACGAATTAACAGAGAAATGGCGTCGCTATGAAATACTATGGGTTCTATGACTTTTCTTTCCAAATCGAGTAACGTTTCCATGGAAACGACAGGATTTTCTTTTGGGATACGACTATCTCCTTTCCGATGCCCTATTCCCTCTTTACTGCATCCCACGCTCCCTCACATCGACGAATTAACACAGAAATTGCGTCGCTATGAATTACTATGGGTTCTATGACTTCTATCTCTAAATCGAGCAACGTCTCTATGGAAATGAAAGGATTTTCTTTTGGGAAACGAGTTTCTTGTTTCCGATGCACTATTCCTTCTTTACTGCATCCCTCCCTCCCTCACATTGACAAATTAACACAGAAATTGCGTCGCTATGAAATACTATGTGTTCTATGACTTCTCCTTCTAAATCCAGAAACGTTTCTATGGAAACGACAGGATTTTCTTTTGGGATACGACTATCTCCTTTCCGATGCATTATTCCCTCTTTACTGCATCCCTCGCTCCCTCACATCGACGAATTAACACATAAATTGCGTCGCTATGAAATACTATGTGTTCTATGACGTCTCTTTCTAAATCGAGTAACGTTTCTATGGAAACGACAGGATTTTCTTTTGGTATACAGGTATCTCCTTTCCGATGCACCATTCCTTCTGTACTGCATCCCTCGCTCCCTCACATTGACGAATTAGCACAGCAATTGCGGCGCTATGAAACACTATATGTTCTATGACATCTCCTTCTAAATCGAGTAACGTATCTACGAAAACGACAGGATTTTCCTTTGGGATACGGCTATCTCTTTTCCGATGAACTATTCCTTCTTTACTGCATTCCTCTCTCCCTCACATTGACAAATTAACGCAAAATTGTGTCACTATGAAATACTATGGGTTACAAGACTTCGTCTAAATCGAGGAACGTTTCTATGGAGACGACAGGATTTTCTTTTGGGATCCGCCTATCTCCTTTCCGATGCACTATTCCTTCATTACTGCATCCCTCCCTCCATCACAGACGAAATAACACAGAAATGGCGTCGCTATGAAATACTAAAGGTTCTATGATAGCTCCTTCTAAATCGAGTAACGTTTCTATGGAAACGACAGGATTTTTTTTCGGGATACGAGTATCTCCCTTCCCATGCATTATTCCTCCTCTACTGCGTCCCTCGCTCCCTCACATTGACGAATAAACACAGAAATTGCGGGGCTATGAGATACTATGTGTTTTATGTTTTCTCCTTCTAAATCGAGTAACGTTTCTATGGAAACGAAAGGATTGTTTTTCGGGATACGAGTATCTCCCTTCCGATGAACTATTCCTTCTTTACTCCATCCCTCGCTCCATCACATTGACGAATTAACAGAGAAATGGCGTCGCTGTGAAACACTATGGGTTCTATGACTTTTCCTTCCAAATCGAGTAACGTTTCTTTGGAAACGACAGGATTTTCTTTTGGGATAAGACTATTTCCTTTCCGATGCACTATTCCCTCTTTACTGCATCCCTCGCTCCCTCACATTGACGAATTAACACAGAAATTGCGACGCTATGAACTACTATGTGATCTATGACTTCTGATTCTAAATCGAGTGACGTTTCTATGGAAACGATAGGATTTTCTTTTGGGATTCGTGTTTATCCTTTCCGATGCACTATTCCTTCTTTACTGCATCCCTCGCTCCCTCACATTGACGAATTAACACAGAAATTGCGGGGCTATGAAATTCTGTGGGTTCAATGACTTCTACTTCTAAATCGAGTAACGTTTCGATTGAAACGACAGGATTTTCTTTTGGGATACGACTATCTCCTTTCCGATGCGCTATTCCTTCTTTACTGCATCCCTCGCTCCCTCACAATGACGAATTAACACAGAAATTGCGGGGTTATGATATACTATGTGTTTTATGATTTCTCCTTGTAAATCGAGTAACGTTTCTATGGAAACGACAAAATTTTTTTTCGGGATATGAGTATCTCCCTTCCGATGCACTATTCCTTCTTTACTGCATCCGTCGCCCCCTCACATTACAAATCAACACAGAAATTGCGTCGCTATGAAATACTATGTGTTCTATGGCATCCCCTTCTTGATCGAGTAACGTTTCTATGGAAATGAGAGGATTTTCTTTTGGAATACGACTATCTCCCTTCCGATGCACTATTCCTTCTTTACTGCATCTCTCGCTCCCTCACGTTGACGAATTAACACAGAAATTGCGGGGCTATCAAATACTATGGGTTCTATGATTTCTATTTCTAAATCGAGTAACGTTTCAATGGAAAAGACAGGATTTTCTTTTGGCATACGACTATCTCCTTTCCGATGCACTATTCCTTCTTTACAGCATCCCTCATCCCTCACAAGGACGAATTAACAAAAGGAATTGCGGGGCTATGATATACTATGGGTTTTATGACTTTTCCTTCTAAATCTAATATCGTTTCTTTGGAAACGACAGGATTTTCTTTCGGGATACGAGTATCTCCCCATCCGACGCACTATTCCTTCTTTACTGCATCTCTCGCTCCCTCACATTGACGAATAAACACAGAAATTGCGCGGCTATGAGGTACTGTGGGTTCTATGACTTATACTTCTAAATCGAGTAACGTTTCGATGGAAAAGACAGGATTTTCTTTTGGGAAACGACTATCACCTTTCCGATGCGCTATTCCTTCTTTACTGCATCCATCGCTCCCTCACAATGACGAATTAACACAGAAATTGCGGGGCTATGATATACTATGTGTTTTATGTTTTCTCCTTCTAAATCGAGTAACGTTTCTATGGAAACGACAGGATTTTTTTTCGGGATACGGGTATCTCCCTTCCGATGCACTATTCCTTCTTTACTGCATCCCTCGCTCCCTCACATTAACGAAATAACACAGAAATGGCGTCGCTATTAAATACTATGGGTTCTATGAATTCTCCTTCTAAATCGAGTAACGTTTCTATGGAAACGACAGGATTTTCTATCGGGATACGGGTATCTCCCTTCCGATGCACTATTCCTTCTTTACTGCATCCCTCGCTCCCTCACATTAACGAATTAACACAGAAATTGCGTCGCTATGAAATACTATGTGCTTTATGACATCTCCTTCTAGATTGAGTATCGTTTCTATGGAAACGATAGGATTCTCTTTTGGGATACGACTATCTCCCTTCCGATGAACTATTCCTTCTTTACTCCATCCCTCGCTCCATCACATTGACGAATTAACAGAGAAATGGCGTCGCTATGAAACACTATGTGTTCTATGACTTTTCCTTCCAAATCGAGTAACGTTTCTATGGAAACGACAGGATTTTCTCTTGGGATACGACTATCTCCTTTCCGATGCACTATTCCCTCTTTACTGCATCCCTCGCTCCCTCACATTGACGAATTAACACAGAAATTGCGGGGCTATGAAATACTGTGGGTTCTATGACTTCTATTTCTAAATCGAGCAACGTTTCGATTGAAGCGACAGGATTTTCTTTTGGGATACGACTATCTCCTTTCCGATGCGCTATTCCTTCATTACTGCATCCCTCGCTCCCTCACAATGACGAATTAACACAGAAATTGCGGGGTTATGATATACTATGTGTTTTATGATTTCTCCTTGTAAATCGAGTAACGTTACTATGGAAACGACAAAAATTTTTTTCGGGACATGTGTATCTCCCATCCGATCCACTATTCCTTCTTTACTGCATCCGTCGCCCCCTCACATTACAAATTAACACAGAAATTGCGTCGCTATGAAATACTATGTGTACTATGGCTTCCCCTTCTAGATCGAGTAACGTTTCTATGGAAACGAGAGGATTTCCTTTCGAATACGACTATCTCCCTTCCGATGCACTATTCCTTCTTTACTGCATCTCTCGCTCCCTCACGTTGACGAATTAACACAGAAACTGCGGGGCTATGTTATACTATGTGTTTTATGACTTCTCCTTCTAAATCTAATATCGTTTCTTTGGAAACGACTGGATTTTCTTCGGGATACGAGTTTCTCCCATCCGACGCACTATTCCTTCTTTACTGCATCCCTCCCTCCCTCACATTGACGAATTAACACAGAAATGGCGTCGCTATGAATTACTATGGGTTCTATGGCTTCTAACTATAAACCGAGCAACGTCTCTATGGAAATTCAAGGATTTTCTTTTGGGAAAAGAGTTTCTCGTTTCCGATGCACTATTCCTTCTTTACTGCATCCCTCCCTCCCTCACATTGACAAATTAACACAGAAATTGCGTCGCTATGAAATACTATGTGTTCTATGACTTCTCTTTTCTAAATCCAGAAACGTTTCTATAGAAACTACAGGATTTTCTTTTGGGATACGACTATCTCCTTTCCGATGCACTATTCCCTCTTTACTGCATCCCTCGCTCCCTCACATCGACGAATTAACACATAAATTGCGTCACTATGAAATACTATGTGTTCTATGACGTCTCTTTCTAAATCGAGTAACGTATCTACGAAAACGACATGATTTTCGTTTGGGATACGGCTATCTCCTTTCCGATGAACTATTCCTTCTTTACTGCATCCCTCTCTCCCTCACATTGACGAATTAACGCAAAATTGTGTCACTATGAAATACTATGGGTTACAAGACTTCGTCTAGATCGAGGAACGTTTCTATGGAGACGACAGGATTTTCTTTTGGGATCCGCCAATCTCCTTTCCGATGCACTATTCCCTCATTACTGCATCCCTCCCTCCATCACAAACGAAATAACACAGAAATGGCGTCGCTATGAAATATTGAAGGTTCTATGATATCTCCTTCTAAATCGAGTAACGTTTCTATGGAAACGACAGGATTTTTTTTCGGGATACGAGTATCTCCCTTCCCATGCATTATTCCTCCTCTACTGCGTCCCTCGCTCCCTCACGTTGACGAATTAACACAGATGTTGCGGGGCTATGAAATACTATTAGTTCTATGACTTATACTTCTAAATCGAGTAACGTTTCGATGGAAAAGACAGGATTTTCTTTTGTTATACGACTATTTCTTTTCCGATGCACTATTCCTTCTTTCCTGCATCCCTCGCTCCCTCACATTGACGAATAAACACAGAAATTGCGGGGCTATGAGATACTGAGGGTTCTATGACTTATACTTCTAAATCGAGTGACGTTTCGATGAAAAAGACAGAATTTTCTTTTGGGAAACGACTATTACCTTTACGATGCGCTATTCCTTCTTTACTGCATCCCTCGCTCCCTCACAATGACGAATTAACACAGAAATTGCAGGGCTATGATATACTATGTGTTTTATGTTTTCTCCTTCTAAATCGAGTAACGTTTCTATGGAAACGACAGGATTGTTTTTGGGGATACGAGTATCTCCCTTCCGATGCACTATTCCTTCTTTACTGCATCCCTCGCTCCCTCACATTAACGAATTAACACAGAATTTGCGTCGCTATTAAATACTATGGGTCCTATGAATTCTCCTTCTAAATCGAGTAACGTTTCTATGGAAACGACAGGATTTTCTTTCGGGATACGGGTATCTCCCTTCCGATGCACTATTCCTTTTTTACTGCATCCCACGCTCCCTCACATTAACGAATTAACACAGAAATTGCGTCGCTATGAAATACTATGTGCTTTATGACATCTCCTTCTAGATTGAGTAACGTTTCTATGGAAATGATTTGATTCTCTTTTGGGATACGACTATCTCCCTTCCGATGAACTATTCCTTCTTTACTCCATCCCTCGCTCCATCACATTGACGAATTAACAGAGAAATGGCGTCGCTATGAAACACTATGGGTTCTATGATATTTCCTTCCAAATCGAGCAACGTTTCTATGGAAATGACAGGATTTTCTTTTGGGATACGACTATCTCCTTTCCGATGCACTATTCCCTCTTTACTGCATCCCTCGCTCCATCACATCGACGAATTAACACAGAAATTGCGGGGCTATGAAATTCTGTGGGTTCTATGACTTCTACTTCTAAATCGAGTAACGTTTCGATTGAAACGACAGGATTTTCTTTTGGGATACGACTATCTCCTTTCCGATGCGCTATTCCTTCTTTACTGCATCCCTCGCTCCTTCACAATGACGAATTAACACAGAAATTGCGGGGTTATGATATACTATGTGTTTTATGATTTCTCCTTGTAAATCGAGTAACGTTTCTATGGAAACGACAAAATTTTTTTTCGGGATATGAGTATCTCCCTTCCGATGCACTATTCCTTCTTTACTGCATCCGTCGCCCCCTCACATTACAAATTAACACAGAAATTGCGTCGCTATGAAATACTATGTGTTCTATGGCATCCCCTTCTAGATCGAGTAACGTTTCTATGGAAACGAGAGGATTTTCTTTTGGAATACGACTATCTCCCTTCCGATGCACTATTCCTTCTTTACTGCATCTCTCGCTCCCTCACGTTGACGAATTAACACAGAAATTGCGGGGCTATCAAATACTATGGGTTCTATGATTTCTATTTCTAAATCGAGTAACGTTTCAATGGAAAAGACAGGATTTTCTTTTGGCATACGACTATCTCCTTTCCGATGCACTATTCCTTCTTTACAGCATCCCTCATCCCTCACAAGGACGAATGAACAAAAGGAATTTCGGGGCTATGATATACTATGGGTTTTATGACTTTTCCTTCTAAATCTAATATCGTTTCTTTGGAAACGACAGGATTTTCTTTCGGGATACGAGTATCTCCCATCCGACGCACTATTCCTTCTTTACTGCATCCCTCCCTCCCTCACATTGACGAATTAACACAGAAATGGTGTCGCTATGAATTACTATGGGTTCTATGACTTCTAACTCTAAATCGAGTAACGTCTCTATGGAAATGACAGGATTTTCTTTTGGGAAACGAGTTTCTCATTTCCGATGCACTATTCCTTCTTTACTGCATCCCTCCCTCCCTCACATTGACGAATTAACACAGAAATTGCGTCGCTATGAAATACTATGTGTTCTATGACTTCTCCTTCTAAATCGAAAAACGTTTCTATGGAAACGACAGGATTTTCTTTTGGGATACGACTATCTCCTTTCCGATGCACTATTCCCTCTTTACTGCATCCCTCGCTCCCTCACATCGACGAAGTAACACATAAATAGCGTCGCTATGAAATACTATGGGTTCTATGACTTCTATTTCTAAATCGAGTAACGTTTCTATGGAAACGACAGGAGTTTCTTTTGGGATACGAGTATCACCTTTCCGATGCACTATTCCTTCTTTACTGCATCCCTCGCTCCCTCACGTTGACGAATTAACACAGAAATTGCGGGGCTATGAGATACTATGGGTTCTACAACTTCTACTTCTAAATCGAGTAACGTTTCTGTGGAGACGACAGGATTCTCTTTTGGGATACGAGTATCTCCTTTCCGATGCACTATTCCTCCTTTACTGCATCCCTCGCTTCCTCACATTGACGAATTAACACAGAAATTGCGTCGCTATGAATTACTATGTGTTCTATGACTTCTGCTTCTAAATCGAGTGACGTTTCTGTGGAAACGACAGGATTCTCTTTTGGGATACGAGTTTCTCCTTTCCGATACACAATTCCTTCTTACTGCATCCCTCGCTACTTCACATTGACGAATTAACACAGAAATTGCGGGGCTATGAAATACTGTGGGTGCTATGACTTGTCTTTCTAAATCGAGTAACGTTTCTATGGAAAAGACAGGTTTATCTTTTGGGATACGACTATCTCCTTTCCGATGCACTAGTCCTTCTTTACTGCATCCCTCGCTCCCTCACATTGACGAGTAACACAGAAATTGCGGGGATATGAAATTCTATGGGTTTTATGACTTCTCCTTCTAAATCGAGTATCGTTTCTATGGGAACGACAGGAGTTTCCTTTGGGATACGACTATCTCCTTTCCGATGCACTAGTCCTTCAATACTGCATCCCTCGCTCCCTCACATTGACGAATTAACACATAAATTGCGTCGCTATGAAATACTATGGGTTCTAAGACTTCTCCTTCTAAATCGTGTAACGTTTATATGGAAACGCTGAATTTTCTTTTGGGATACTAGTATATCCTTTTTGATGCACTATTCCCTCTTTACTGCATCCCTCGCTCCCTCACATCGACGAATTAACACATAAATTGCGTCGCTATGAAATACTATGTGTTCTATGACGTCTCTTTCTGAATCGAGTAACGTTTCTATGGAAACGACAGGATTTTCCTTTGGGATATGAGTATCTCCATTCCGATGCAGTATTCCTTCTTTACTGCGTCCCTCGCTCCCTGACATTGACGAATTAACACAGACATTGCGTCGCTATGAAATACTATGGGTTCTATGACTTCTCCTTCTAAATCGAGTAACGTTTCTATGGAAACGACAGGATTTTCTTTTAGGATAGGACTATCTCCTTTCCGATGCACTATTCCCTGTTTACTGCAACCCACAATCCCTCACATTCACGAATTAACACATAAATTGCGTCGCTATGAAATACTATGTGTTCTATGACTTCTCCTTCTAAATCGAGTAACGATTCTATGGAAACCACAGGATTATCTTTTGGGATATGAGTATCCCCATTCCGATGAAGTATTCCTTCTTTACTGCATCCCTCGCTCCCTCACATTGACGAGATAACACAGAAATTTCGTTGCTATGAAATACTATGGGTTATAAGACATCTCCTCCTAAATCGAGTAACGATTCTATGGAAACGACAGGATATTCTTTTGGGATACTAATATCTCCTTTCCGATGCACTATTCCTTCTTTACTGCATCCCTCGCTCCCTCATATTGACGAATTAACACAGAAATAGCGTCGCTATGAAGTACTATGGGTTCTATGACTTCTCTTTCTAAATCGAGTAACATTTCTATGGAAACGACAGCATTTTCTTTTGGGATACGAGTATCTCCTTTCCGATGCACTATTCCTTCTTTACTGCATCCCTTGCTCCCTCACATTGACGAATTAAAACATAAATTTCGTCGCTATGAAATACTATGTGTTCTATAACTTCTCCTTCTAAATCGAGTAACGTTTCTATGGAAACCACATGATTATCTATTGGGATATGAGTATTTCCATTCCGATGAAGTATTACATCTTTACTGCATCCCTCGCTCCCTCACATTGACGAATTAACACAGAAATTGCGTCGCTATGAAATACTATGGGTTCAATGACTTCTCCTTCTAAATCGAGTAACTTTCTATGGAGACGACAGGATTTTCTTTTGGGATACGCCTATCTCCTTTCCGATGCACTATTCTTTCTTTACTCCATCCCTCGCCCCCTCACATTGACGAAATAACGCAGAAATTGCGTCGCTATGAATTACTATGGGTTCTATGACTTTTATTTCTAAATCGAGTAACGTTTCTATGGATGCGACAGGATTTTCTTTTGCGATACAACTATCTCCCTTCCGATGCACTATTCCTTCTTTACTGCATCCCTCGCTCCCACACATTGACGAAGTAGCACAGAAATAGCGTCGCTATGAAACACTATGGGTTTTATGACATCTCTTTCTAAACCGAGTAACGTCTCTATGAAAACGACAGGATTTTCTTTTGGGATACGACTATCTCCTTTCCGATGCGCTATTCCTTCTTTACTGCATCCCTCGCTCCCTCACACTGACGAATTAACACAGAAATTTCTTCGCTATGAAATACTATGTGTTTTATGACTTCTCCTTTTAAATCGAGTGACGTTTGTAAGGAAATGACAGAATTTTCTTTTGGGATAGGAGTATCTGCATTCCGTTGCAGTATTCCTTCTTTACTGCATCCCTCGCTACCTCATACTGACAAATTAACACAGAAATTGCGACGCTAGGAAATACTATGAGTTCTATGACTTCTCCTTCCAAAACGAGTAACGTTTCTATGGAAACGACAGGATTCTATTTTGGGATACGACTATCTCCTTTCCGATGCCCTATTCCTTCTTTACTGCATAACTCGATCCCTCACATTGACGAATTAACACTGTAATTGCGTCGCTATGAAATCCTATGGGTTACAAGACTTCTTCTAAATCGAGTAACGTTTCTATGGAAACGATAGAATTTCCTTTTGGGATACGCCTATCTCCTTTCCGATGCACTATTCCCTCTTTACTGCATCCCTCGCTCCCTCACATTAACGAATTAACACAGAAATTGCGTCGCTATGAAATACTATGTGTTCAATGACATCTCCTTCTAAATCGAGCAGCAATTCTATGGAAGCGTCAGGATTTTCCTTTGGGATACGAGTATCTCCTTTCAGATGCACTATTCCTTCCTTACTGGTCCCTCGCTCCCTCACATTGACGAATTAACGCAGAAATTGCGTCGCTATGAAATACGATGGGTTATAAGACATGTTCTAAATCGAATAACTTTTCTATGGAAACGATAGGATATTCTTTTGGGATACGCCTATCCCTTTTCCGATGCACTATTCTTTCTTTACTCCATCCCTCGCTCCCTCATATTGACGAATTAACACGGAAATGGCGTCGCTATGAAATACTATGGGTTCAATGACTGCTCCTTCTAAATCGAGTAACGTTTCTATGGTAACGAAAGGATTTTCTTTTGGGATACGAGTATCTCCTTTCCGATGCACTATTCCTTCTATACTGCATCCCTCGCTCCCTCACATAGACGAATTAACACAGAAATTACGTCGCTATGAAATACGATTGGTTCTACGACTGCTCCTTCTAAATCGAGTAACGTTTCTATGCAAACGACAGGATTTTTTTATGAGAAACGAGTATCTCCTTACCGATGCACTATTCCTTCTTTACTGCATCCCTCGCTCCCTCACAATGACCAATTAACACAGAAATTGCGTTTCTATGAAATACTATGTGTTCTATGACATTTCCTTCTAATTCGAGAAACGTTTCTATGGAAACTACATGATTTTCATTTGGGATACGACTATCTCCTTTCCTATGCACAATTCCTTCTTTACTGCATCCGTCGCTCACTCGCATTGATGGTTTAACACAGAAATTGCGGGGCTCTGAGATACTGTGGGTTCTATGACTTATACTTCTAAATCGAGTAACGTTTCGATGAAAAAGACAGAATTTTCTTTTGGGAAACGACTACTACCTTTCCGATGCGCTATTCCTTCTTTACTGCATCCCTCGCTCCCTCACAATGACGAATTAACACAGAAATTGCGGGGCTATGATATACTATGTGTTTTATGTTTTCTCCTTCTAAATCGAGTAACGTTTCTATGGAAACGACAGGATTGTTTTTGGGGATACGAGTATCTCCCTTCCGATGCACTATTCCTTCTTTACTGCATCCCTCGCTCCATCACATTGACGAATTAACAGAGAAATGGCGTCGCTATGAAACACTATGGGTTCTATGACTTTTCCTTCCAAATCGAGCAACGTTTCTATGGAAACGACAGGATTTTCTTTTGGGATACGGGTATCTCCCTTCCGATGCACTATTCCTTTTTTACTGCATCCCACGCTATCTCACATTAACGAATTAACACAGAAATTGCGTCGCTATGAAATACTATGTGCTTTATGACATCTCCTTCTAGATTGAGTAACGTTTCTATGGAAATGATTTGATTCCCTTTTGGGATACGACTATCTCCCTTCCGATGAACTATTCCTTCTTTACTCCATCCCTCGCTCCATCACATTGACGAATTAACAGAGAAATGGCGTCGCTATGAAACACTATGGGTTCTATGACTTTTCCTTCCAAATCGAGCAACGTTTCTATGGAAACGACAGGATTTTCTTTTGGGTTACGACTATCTCCTTTCCGATGCACTATTCCCTCTTTACTGCATCCCTCGCTCCATCACATCGACGAATTAACACAGAAATTGCGTCGCTATGAAGTACTATGTGATCTATGACTTCTGATTCTAAATCGAGTGACGTTTCTATGGAAATGATAGGATTTTCTTTTGTGATTCGAGTTTATCCTTTCCGATCCACTATTCCTTCTTTACTGCATCCCTCGCTCCCTCACATTGACGAATTAACACAGAAATTGCGGGGCTATGAAATTCTGTGGGTTCTATGACTTCTACTTCTAAATCGAGTAACGTTTCGATTGAAACGACAGGATTTTCTTTTGGGATACGACTATCTCCTTTCCGATGCGCTATTCCTTCTTTACTGCATCCCTCGCTCCTTCACAATGACGAATTAACACAGAAATTGCGGGGTTATGATATACTATGTGTTTTATGATTTCTCCTTGTAAATCGAGTAACGTTTCTATGGAAACGACAAAATTTTTTTTCGGGATATGAGTATCTCCCTTCCGATGCACTATTCCTTCTTTACTGCATCCGTCGCCCCCTCACATTACAAATTAACACAGAAATTGCGTCGCTATGAAATACTATGTGTTCTATGGCATCCCCTTCTAGATCGAGTAACGTTTCTATGGAAACGAGAGGATTTTCTTTTGGAATACGACTATCTCCCTTCCGATGCACTATTCCTTCTTTACTGCATCTCTCGCTCCCTCACGTTGACGAATTAACACAGAAATTGCGGGGCTATCAAATACATTGGGTTCTATGATTTCTATTTCTAAATCGAGTAACGTTTCAATGGAAAAGACAGGATTTTCTTTTGGCATACGACTATCTCCTTTCCGATGCACTATTCCTTCTTTACAGCATCCCTCATCCCTCACAAGGACGAATGAACAAAAGGAATTTCGGGGCTATGATATACTATGGGTTTTATGACTTTTCCTTCTAAATCTAATATCGTTTCTTTGGAAACGACAGGATTTTCTTTCGGGATACGAGTATCTCCCATCCGACGCACTATTCCTTCTTTACTGCATCCCTCCCTCCCTCACATTGACGAATTAACACAGAAATGGTGTCGCTATGAATTACTATGGGTTCTATGACTTCTAACTCTAAATCGAGTAACGTCTCTATGGAAATGACAGGATTTTCTTTTGGGAAACGAGTTTCTCATTTCCGATGCACTATTCCTTCTTTACTGCATCCCTCCCTCCCTCACATTGACGAATTAACACAGAAATTGCGTCGCTATGAAATACTATGTGTTCTATGACTTCTCCTTCTAAATCGAAAAACGTTTCTATGGAAACGACAGGATTTTCTTTTGGGATACGACTATCTCCTTTCCGATGCACTATTCCCTCTTTACTGCATCCCTCGCTCCCTCACATCGACGAAGTAACACATAAATAGCGTCGCTATGAAATACTATGTGTTCTATGACTTCTATTTCTAAATCGAGTAACGTTTCTATGGAAACGACAGGAGTTTCTTTTGGGATACGAGTATCACCTTTCCGATGCACTATTCCTTCTTTACTGCATCCCTCGCTCCCTCACGTTGACGAATTAACACAGAAATTGCGGGGCTATGAGATACTATGGGTTCTACAACTTCTACTTCTAAATCGAGTAACGTTTCTGTGGAGACGACAGGATTCTCTTTTGGGATACGAGTATCTCCTTTCCGATGCACTACTCCTCCTTTACTGCATCCCTCACTTCCTCACATTGACGAATTAACACAGAAATTGCGTCGCTATGAATTACTATGTGTTCTATGACTTCTGCTTCTAAATCGAGTGACGTTTCTGTGGAAACGACAGGATTCTATTTTGGGATACGAGTTTCTCCTTTCCGATACACAATTCCTTCTTACTGCATCCCTCGCTACTTCACATTGACGAATTAACACAGAAATTGCGGGGCTATGAAATACTGTGGGTGCTATGACTTGTCTTTCTAAATCGAGTAACGTTTCTATGGAAAAGACAGGTTTAGCTTTTGGGATACGACTATCTCCTTTCCGATGCACTAGTCCTTCTTTACTGCATCCCTCGCTCCCTCACACTGACGAATTAACACAGAAATTGCGGGGTTATGAAATTCTATGGGTTTTATGACTTCTCCTTCTAAATCGAGTATCGTTTCTATGGGAACGACAGGAGTTTCCTTTGGGATACGACTATCTCCTTTCCGATGCACTAGTCCTTCACTACTGCATCCCTCGCTCCCTCACATTGACGAATTAACACATAAATTGCGTCGCTATGAAATACTATGGGTTCTAAGACTTCTCCTTCTAAATCGAGTAACGTTTCTATGTAAAACGACAGTGTTTTCTAATGGGATACGACTATCACCATTTCGACGAACTATTCCTTCCTAACTGCATCCCTCGCTACCTCACATTGACGAATTAACACAGAAATTGCGTTGCAATGAAATCCAATGGGTTATAAGACTTCTTCTAAATCGAGTAACGTTTCTAAGGAAACGACAGGATTTTCATTTGGGATACGACTATCTCCTGTCCGATGCACTGTTCCTTCTTTATTGCATACCTCCCTCCCTCACATTGACGAATTAACACAGACATTGCGTCGCTATGAAATACTATGTGTTCTATGACGACTCTTTCTAAATCGAGTAACGATTCTATGGAAACGACAGGATTTTTTTTTCTGATCCGAGTATCTCCTTTCCGATGCACCATTCCTTCTATACTGCATCCCGCGCTGCCTCACATTGACGAATTAACACAGAAATAGCGTCGCCATGAAATACTATGGGTTCTATGACTTCTATTTCTATATCGAGTAACGTTTCTCTGGAAACGACAGGAGTTTCTTTTGGGATACGAGCATATCCTTTCCGATGCACTATTCCTTCTTTACTGCATCAATCGCTCCCTCACGTTGACGAATTAACACAGGAATTGCGGGGCTATGAAATACTATGTGTTCTACGACTTCTACTTTTAAATCGAGTAACGTTTCTGTTTAAACGACAGGATTCTCTTTTGGGATACGAGTATCTCCTTTCCGATGCACTATTCCTCCTTTACTGCATCCCTCGCTTCCTCACATTGAAGAATTAACACAGAAATTGCGTCGCTATGAATTACTATGTGTTCTATGACTTCTGCTTCGAAATCGAGTGACGTTTCTGAGGAAACGACAGGATTCTCTTTTGGGATACGAGTTTTCCTTTCCGATACACTATTCCTTCGTACTGCATCCCTCGCTCCCTCACATTGACGAATTAACACAGAAATTGCGGGGTTATGATATTCTATGGGTTTTATGACTTCTCCTTCTAAATCGAGTAACGTTTCTATGGAAACGACAGGAGTTTCTTTTGGGATACGAGTATCTCCTTTCCGATGCACTATTCCTTCTTTACTGCATCCCTCGCTCCCTCACATTGTCGAATTAACACAGAAATGGCGTCGTTATGAAATACTATGGGTTCTATGACTTCTCCTTCTAAATCGAGTAACGTTTCTATGGAAACGACAGGATTTTCTTTTAGGATAGGACTATCTCCTTTCCGATGCACTATTCCCTCTTTACTGCAACCCACAATCCCTCACATTCACGAATTAACACATAAATTGCGTCGCTATGAAATACTATGTGTTCTATAACTTCTCCTTCTAAATCGAGTAACGTTTCTATGGAAACCACAGGATTATGTTTTTGGGATATGAGTATCTCCATTCCGATGAAGTATTCCTTCTTTACTGCATCCCTCGCTCCCTCACATTGACGAGATAACACAGAAATTTCGTTGCTATGAAATACTATGGGTTATAAGACATCTCCTCCTAAATCGAGTAACGATTCTATGGAAACGACAGGATATTCTTTTGGGATACTAATATCTCCTTTCCGATGCACTATTCATTCTTTACTGCATCCCTCGCTCCCTCATATTGACGAATTAACACAGAAATAGCGTCGCTGTGAAGTACTATGGGTTCTATGACTTCTCTTTCTAAATCGAGTAACATTTCTATGGAAACGTCAGCATTTTCTTTTGGGATACGAGTATCTCCTTTCCGATGCACTATTCCTTCTTTACTGCATCCCTTGCTCCCTCACATTGACGAATTAAAACATAAATTCCTTCGCTATGAAATACTATGTGTTCTATAACTTCTCCTTCTAAATCGAGTAACGTTTCTATGGAAACCACATGATTATCTTTTGGGATATGAGTATTTCCATTCCGATGAAGTATTCCATCTTTACTGCATCCCTCGCTCCCTCACATTGACGAATTAACAAAGAAATTGCGTCGCTATGAAATACTATGGGTTCAATGACTTCTCCTTCTAAATCGAGTAACTTTCTATGGAGACGACAGGATTTTCTTTTGGGATACGCCTATCTCCTTTCCGATGCACTATTCTTTCTTTACTCCATCCCTCGCCCCCTCACATTGACGAATTAACAAAGAAATTGCGTCGCTATGAAATACTATGGGTTCTATGACTTCTCCTTCTAAATCGAGTAGCGTTTCTATGGAAACGACACGATTTTCTTTTGGGATACGAGTATCTCCTATCCGATGCACCATTCCTTCTATACTGAATCCCTCGCTCCCTCACATAGACGAATTAACACAGAAATTGCGGGGCTATGAAATACTATTAGTTTCATGACTTCTCCTTCTTAATCGAGTAATGTTTATATGGAAACGATAGGATTTTCTTTTGGGTAACGAGTATCTCCTTGCCGATGCACTATTCCTTCCTTGCTGCATCTCTCACTCTCTCACATTGACGAAATAACGCAGAAATTGCGTCGCTATGAATTACTATGGGTTCTATGACTTCTATTTCTAAATCGATTAACGTTTCTATGGATACGACAGGATTTTCTTTTGCGATACAACTATCTCCCTTCCGATGCACTATTCCTTCTTTACTGCATCCCTCGCTCCCTCATATTGACGAATTAACACGGAAATGGCGTCGCTATGAAATACTATGGGTTCAATGACTGCTCCTTCTAAATCGAGTAACGTTTCTATGGTAACGAAAGGATTTTCTTTTGGGATACGAGTATCTCCATTCCTATGCACTATTCCTTCTTTACTGCATCCGTCGCTCACTCGCATTGATGGTTTAACACAGAAATTGCGGGGCTATGAAATACTATGGGTTCTATGACTTCTCCTTCTAAATCGAGTAACGTTTCTATGGAAAAGACAAGATTTTCTTTTGGGATACCAGTATCTCATTTCCGATGCACTATTCCTTCTTTACTGCATCTCTCGCTCTCTCACATTGACGAAATAACACAGAAAATGCGTCGCTACGAAATGTTATGGGTTCTATGACTTCTATTTCTAAATCGAGTAACGTTTCTATGGATACGACAGGATTTCCTTTTGCGATACGACTATCTCCTTTCCGATGCACTATTCCGTCTTTACTGCATCCCTCGCTCCCTCACATTGACGAATTAGCACAGAAATAGCGTCGCTATGAAACACTATGGGTTTTATGACATCTCCTTCTAAATCGAGTAACGTTTCTATGAAAACGACAGGATTTTCTTTTGGGATACGACTATCTCCTTTCCGATGTACTATTCCTTCTTTAGTGTATCCCTCCCTCCCTCACACTGACGATTTAACACAGAAATTGCGTCGCTATGAAATACAATGGGTTCTATGACATCTACTCCTAACGCGACTAACGTATCTATGGAAACGACAGAATTTCCTTTTGGAATACGCCTATCTCCTTTCCGATGCACTATTCCTTTTTTACTGCATCCCTCGCTCCCTTACATTGACGATTTAGCACAGAAATTGCGTCACTATGAAACACCATGGGTTCTATGACTCCATCTAAATCGAGTAACGTTTCTATGAAAACGACAGGATTTTCCTTTGGGATACGACTATCTTCTTTCCGATGCACTATTCCTTCTTTACTGCATCCCTCGCTCCCTCACATTGACGATTTAGCACAGATATTGGGTCACTATGAAACACCATGGGTTCTATGACAACTCCTTCTAAATCGAGTATCGTTTCTATGAAAACGACACGATTTTCTTTTGGGATACGACTATCTCCTTTCCTATGCACTATTCCTTCTTAACTGCATCCCTCGCTCCCTCACATTTACGATTTAACACAGAAATTGCGTCGCTATGAAATACTATGGGTTAAGAGACTTCTTCTAAATCGAGTAACGTACCTATGGAAACGACAGGATTTTCTTTTGGGATACGACTATCTCCTTTCCGATGCACTATTCCCTCTTTACTGCATCCCTCGCTCCCTCACATTGGCGAATGAACACAGTAATTGCGTCGCTATGAAATACTATGTGTTCTATGACTTCTCCTTCTAAATCGAGTAACTTTTCTATGGAAACGACAGGATTTTCCTTTGGGATGTGAGTATCTCCATTCCGATGCAGTATTCCTTCTTTACTGCATCCCTCGCTCCCTCACATTGACGAATTAACACAGTAATTGCGTCGCTACGAAATACTATGTGTCCCATGACTTCTCATTCAAAATCGAGAAACTTTTCTATGGAAACGACAGGATTTTCCTTTGGGATGTGAGTAACTCCATTCCGATGCAGTATTCCCTCATTACTGCATCCCTCGCACCGTTACTTTGACGAATTAACACAGAAATTGCGTCGCAATTAAATACTATGCGTTCTATGACTTCTCCTTCTAAATCGAGTAACGTGTCTATGGAAACGACCGGATTTTCCTTTGGGATACGAGTATCTCCATTCCGATGCACTATTCCTTCTTTACTGCATCCGTCGCTACCTCCCATTGACGATTTAACATAGAAATTGCGTCGCTATGAAATACTATGTGTTCTATGACTTCTCCTTCTAAATCGAGTAACGTCTCTATGGAAACGACAGGGCTATCTTTTGGGATACGACTATCTCCATTCCGATGCGCTATTCCTCCTTTACTGCATCCCTCGCTCCCTCTCATTGACGAATTAACACAGAAATTGCGTCGCTATGAAATACTATGGGATCTATGACATCTCCTTCTAAATCGAGTAACGTTTCTATGGAAACTGCATGATTTTCCTTTGGGATACGAGTATCTCCTTTCCTTTGTGCTATTCCTTCTTTACTGCATCCCTCGCACCCTCACATTGACGAATTAACTAAGAAATTGCGTCGCTATGAATTACAATGGGTTCTATGACATCTCCTCGTAAATCGAGTAGTGTTTGTATGGAAACGACAGGATTTTCTTACGGGATACAACTATCTCTTTTCGATGCACAATTCCTTCTTTACTGTATCCCTCCCTCCCTCACATTGACGAATTAACACAGAAATTGCTTCGGTATGAAATACTATGGGTTCTATGACTTCTCCTTTTAAATCGAGTAACGTTTCTGTTGAAACGACAGGATTTTATTTTGGGATACGAGTATCTCCTTTCCGATGCACTATTCCTTCATTACTGCATGCCTCGCAACCTCACATTGACGAATTAATTTAGAAATTGCGTCGCTATGAAATAGTATGTGTTCTATGACTTCTCCTTCTAAATCGAGTAACGTCTCTATGGAAACGACAGGGTTTTCTTTTGGGATACGACTATCTCGTTTCCGATGCACTATTTCTCCTTTACTGCATCCCTCGCTCCCTCACATTGACAAATTAACACAGAAATGGCGTCGCTATGAAACACTATGGGCCCTATGACATTTCTTTCTAAATCGAGTAACTTTTCTATGGAAACGACAGGATTTTCTTATGGGATACGAGTATCTCCTTTCCGATGCACTATTCCCTCTTTACTGCATCCCTCGCTCCCTCACATTGACGAATTAGCCCAGAAATTGCGTCCCTATGAAACAATAGGGGTTCTATGTCATATAATTTTAAATCGAGTAACTTTTCTATGGAAACGACAGGATTTTTTTTTTGGGATACGAGTATCTCTTTCCGATGCACTATTCCCTCTTTACTGCATCCCTCGCTCCCTCACATTGACGAATTAGCCCAGAAATTGCGTCGCTATGAAACAATAGAGGTTCTATGTCATATAATTCTAAATCGAGTAACTTTTCTATGGAAACGACAGGATTTTTTTTTTGGGATACGAGTATCTCTTTCCGATGCACTATTCCCTCTTTACTGCATCCCTCGCTTCCTCACATTGACGAATTAACACAGAAATTGCGTCGCTATGAAATACTATAAGTTCTATGACTTCTCCTTCTAAATCGAGTAACGTTTCAATAGAAATGACAGAACTTTCTTCTGGGATATGAGTATCTCCGTTCCGATGCAGTAATCCTTCTTTACTGCATCCCTCGCTCCTTCAATTTTTACGAATTAACACAGAAATTGCGTCGCAATTAAATACTATGTGTTCTATGGCATCTCCTTCTATATCGAGTAACGTTTCTATGGAAACGAGAGGATTTCCTTTTGGGATACGAGTATCTCCTTTCCGATGTACTATTCCTTCTTTACTGCATCCCTCGCTCCCTCACGTTACGAATTACCACAGAAATTGCGTCGCTATGAAATACTATGTGTTCTATGACTTCTCCTTCTAAATCGAGTAATGTTTCTATGGAAACTACAGGATTTTCTTTTGGGATACGACTATCTCCCTTCCGATGCACTATTCCTTCTTTACTGCATCCCTCGCTCCGTCCCATTGACGAATTAACACAGAAATTGCGTCCCTATGATATACTATAGGTTCTATGACATCTCCTTGTAAATCGAGTAACGTTTCTATGGAAACGACAGGATTCTCTTTTGGGATACAACTATCTCCTTTCCGTTGCACTATTCCTTCTTTACTGCATCCCTCGCTCCCTCACATTGACGAATTAACACAGAAATGGCGTCGCTATGAAATACTATGTTATCTATGACTTCTTCTTCTAAATCGACTAACGTTCCTATGGAAACGTTAGGTTTTTCTTTTGGGATACGACTATCTCCTTTACGACGCACTATTTCCTCTTTACTGCATCCCTCGCTCCCTCATATTGACGAATTAACACAGATATTGCGTCGCTATGAAATACTATGTGTTCCATGACTTCTCCTTCTAAATCGAGTAACGTTTCTATGGAAACGACAGAACTTTCTTCTGGGATATGAGTATCTCCGTTCCGATGCAGTAATCCTTCTTTACTGCATCCCTCGCTCCTTCAATTTTTACGAATTAACACAGAAATTGCGTTGCTAAGAAATACTATGGGTTCTAAGACTTCTCATTCTCAAACGAGTAACGTTTCTATGGAAACGACGGGATTTTCTTTTGGGATTCGACTATCTCCTTTCCAATGCACTATTCCTTCTTTACTGCATCCCTCGCTCCCTCACATTGACGAATTAACACACAAATTGCGTCGCTATGAAATACTATGGGTTATAAGACTTCCTCTACATCGAGTAACGTTTCTATGGAAATGACAGGATTTTCTTTTGGGATACGCCTATCTCCATTCCGATGCACTATTCCTTCTTTTCTGCATCCCTCGCTCCCTCACATTGACGAATTAGCACTGAAACTACGTCGCTATGAAACACTATGGGTTCTATGACATCTCCTTCGAAATCGAGTAACGTTTCTATGGAAACGACAAGATTTTCTTTTGGGATACGAGTATCTGCTTTCCCATCCACTATTCATTCTTTACTGCATCCCTCGCTGCCTCGCATTTACGAATTAACACAGAAATTGCGTCTTTATGAAATACTGTGTGTTCTATGACATATCCTTCTAAATCGAGTAACGTTTCTATGGAAACGAAAGGATTATCTTTTGGGATATATCTCCTTTCCGATGCACTATTCCTTCAATACTGCATCCCTCGCTCCCTCACATTGACGAAGTAACCAAGAAATTGCGTCGCTACGGACTACTATGGGTTCTAAGACTTCTCCTTCTAAATCCAGTAACATTTGTATGGAAACGACAGTATTTCTTTTGGGATACGACTTTCTCCTTGCCGATGCACTATTCCTTCTTTACTGCATCCCTCGCTCCCTCACATTAACGAATTAACACAGAAATTGCGTCGCTATGAAATAGTACGGGTTCTATTACTTCTCCTTCTAAATCGAGTAACGTTTCTATGGAAACGACAAGATTTTCTTTAGGGATACGACTTTCTCCTTTCCGATGCACTATTCCTTCTTTACTGCATCCCTCGCTCCCTCACATTGACGAATTAACACAGAAATTGTGTCGCTGTGAAATACTATAGGTTCCATGACATCTCCTTCTACATCGAGTAACGTTTCTATGGAAACGACAGGATTTTCTTTTGGGATACGAGTATCTCCTTTCCGATGCACTATTCCTTCTTTACTGCATCCCTCGATCCCTCACATTGACGAATTAACACAGAAATTGCGTCGTTATGTAATACTATGTGTTCTATGACATATCCTTCTAAATCGAGTAACGTTTCCATGGAAACAATAGGATTTTCTTTTGGGATACGAGTATCTGCCTCCCGATGCACTATTCCTTCTTTACTGCATCCCTCGCTCCCTCACATTGACGAATAAACATAGAAATTGAGGGGCTATGAAATACTATGTGTTCTATGACTTCTCCTTCTAAATCAAGTAATGTTTCTATGGAGACGGCAGGATTTTCATTTGGGATACGAGTATCTCCATTCCGATGCACTATTCCTTCATAACTGCATCTCTCGCTCCTTCACATTGACGAATTATCACAGACATTGCGTCGCTACGAAATACTATGTGTTTTATGACTTATCCTTCTAAATCGAGTAACGTTTCTATGGAAACGACAGGATTTTCTTTTGGGATACGAGTATCTCCTTTCCGATGCACTATTCCTTCTTTACTGCATCCCTCGCTCCCTCACATTGACGAATTAACACAGAAATTGCGTCGCTATGAAATACTATATTATCTATGGCATCTCCTTCTAAATCGAGTAACGTTTCTATGAAAAAGACAGGATTTTATTTTGGGATACGAGTATCGCCTTTCCGATGCACTATTCCTTCTTTACTGCAACCCTCGCTTTCAAATTTAAGAATTACCACAGAAATTACGTCGCTATGAAATACTTTGGATTCTGTGACTTCTCCTTCTAAATCGAGTAACATTTCTATTGAAATGACAGGTTTTTCTTTTGGGATACGAGAATCTCCTTTTCGATGCACTATTCCTTCTTTACTGCATCCCTAGCTCCCTCACGTTGACGAATTCACACAGAAATTGCCGTTCTATGAAATACTATGGGTTCTATCACTTCTCCCTCTAAATGGAGTACGTTTGCATGGAGACGAAAGGGTTTTCCTTTGGGATACGACTACCTCTTTTCCGATGCACTATTCCCTCTTTACTGCATTCCTTGCACCCTCACATTGACGAATTAACACAGAAATGGAGTCACCATGAAATACTATGGGTTCAATGACTTTCCTTCTAAATCGAGTTATGTTTGTATGGAAACGACAGAATTTTCTTTTGGGATATGAGTATCTCCATTCCGATGAAGTATTCCTTATTTACTGCATCCCTCGCTCCCTCACATTGACGAATTAGCACAGAAATTGCGTCGCTATGAAACACTATGGGTACTATGACATCTCCTTCTAAATCGAGTAACGTTTCTATGGAAATAACAGGATTTTCTTTTGGGATACGACGTTCTCCTTTCCGATGCACTATAACTTCATTACTGCATCCCTCCCTCTCTCACATTGACGAATTACCACAGAATTTGCGTCGCAATGAAATGTTATGGGTTCTATGACATCCCCTCATAAATCGAGTAACGTTTCTATTGAAACGACAGGATTTTCTTTTGGGATACGATTATCTCCTTTCTGATGCACTATTCCTTCTTTACTGCAACCCTCGCTCCGTCACATTGACGAATTAACACAGAAATTGCGTCGCTATGAAATACTATATCATCTATGGCATCTCCTTCTAAATCGAGTAACGTTACAATGGAAACGACAGAATTTTCTTTTGGGATACGACTATTTCCTTTCCGATGCACTATTCCTTCTTTACTGCATCCCTCGCTCCCTCACATTGACCAATTGATACGGAAATGGCGTCGCTATGAAATACTATGGGTTCTAAGACTTCTCCTTCTAAATCGAGTAACGTTTTTATGGAACCGACAGGATTTTTTTTTTTTTGGGATATGACTATCTCCTTTCCGATGCACTATTCCCTCTTTACTGCATCCCTCGCACCCTCACATTGACGAAATATCACAGAAATGGAGTTTCTATGAAATACTATGGGTTCTATGATATCTCCTTCTAAATCGAGTAACGCTTTTATGGAACCGACAGGATTTTCATTTGGGATACGACTATCTCCTTTCCGATGCACTATTCCTTCTCTACTGCATCCCTGGCTCCCTCACATTGACGAATTAACACACTAATGGTGTCGCTATGAAATACTATGGGTTCTATGACTTCTCCTTTTAAGTCGAGTAACGTTTCTATGCAAACGACAGGATTTTCTTTTGGGATACGAGTATCTCCTTACTGATCCACTATTCCTTCCTTACTGCATCCCTCGCTCCCTTTCGTTGACGAATTCACACTGAAATTACGTCTTTATGAAATACTATGTGTTCTATGACTTCTCCTTCTAAATCAAGTAATGTTTCTATGGAAACGGCAGGATTTTCATTTGGGATACGAGTATATCCATTCCGATGCACTATTCCTTCATAACTACATCTCTCGCTCCTTCACATTGACGAATTATCACAGACATTGCGTCGCTATGAAATACTATGTGTTTTATGACTTATCCTTCCAAATCGAGTAACGTTTCTATGGAAACGACAGGATTTTCTTTTGGGATACGAGTATCTCCTTTCCGATGCACTATTCCTTCTTTACTGCATCCCTCGCTCCCTCACATTGACGAATTAACACACTAACTACGTCGCTATGAAATACTGTGGGTTCTATGATATCTCCTTCTAAATCGAGTAACGTTTCTATGGAAGCAACAGGATTTTCTTTTGGGATACGAGTATCTCCTTTCCGATGCACTATTCCTTCTTTACTGCATCCCTGGCTCCCTCACATTGACGAATTAACACACTAATGGCGTCGCTATGAAATTCTATGGGTTCTATGACTTTTCCTTTTAAATCGAGTAACGTTTCTATGGAAACGAGAGGATTTTCTTTTGGGATACGACTATCTCCTTTCCGATGTACTATTCCTTCTTCTCTGCATCCCTCGCTCCCTCACGTTGACGAATTCGCACAGAAATTGCGTCGTTATGAAATACTATGTGTTCTATGACTTCTCCTTCTAAATGAAGTAATGTTTCCATGGAAACGAAAGGATTTTTATTTGGGATACGAGTATCTCCATTTCGATGCACTATTCCTTCTTAACTGCATCCCTCGCTCCCTCACATTGACGAATTATCACAGACATTGCGTCGCTATGAAATACTATGGGTTTTATGACTTATCCTTCTAAATCGAGTAACGTTTCTATGGAAACGACAGGAATTCCTTTTGGGATACGAGTATCTCCTTTCCGATGCACTATTACTTCTTTAGTGCATCCCTCGCTCCATCACATTGACGAATTAACACAGAAATTACGGGGCTATGAAATATTATGTGATCTATGATTTCTCCGTCTAAATCGAGTAACGTTTCTATGGAAACGACAGGATTTTCTTTTGGGATACGATTATCTACTTTCCGATGCACTATTCCTTCTTCACTGCATCCCTCGCTCCCTCACATTGACGAATTAACACAGTAATTGCATCGCTATGAAATACTATGGGCTCTATGACTTCTCCATCTAAATCGATTAACGTTTCTATGGAATCGACAGGATTTTCTTTTGGGATACACGTATCTCCTTTCCGATGCACTATTCCATCTTTACTGTATCCCTCATTCCCTCACATTGACGAGATAGCACAGAAATCGCGTGGCTATGAAATACTATGTGTTCTATGGCATCTCCTTCTACATCGAGTAACGTTTCTATGGAAACGACAGTATTTTCTTTTGGGATACGAGTATCTCCTTACCGATGCAGTATTCCTTCTTTACTGCATTCCTCGCTCCCACACATTGACGAATTAACACAGAAATGGCGTCGCTATGAAATACCATGGGTTCTAAGACTTCTTCTAAATCGTGTAACGATTCTATTGAAACGACAGGATTATCTTTTGGCTTACGCCTATCTCCTTTCCGATGCACTATTCCTTCTTTACTTCATCCCTCGCTCCCTCACATTGACGAATAAGCACAGAAATTGCTTCGCTATGAAACACTATGGGTACTATGACATCTCCTTCTAAATCGAGTAACGTTTCTATGGAAACAACAGGATTTTCTTTTGGGATACGACAATCTCCGTTCCGACGCACTATAACTTCATTACTGCATCCCTCCCGCCCTCTCATTGACGAATTAACACAGAATTTGCGTCGCAATTAAATACTATGGGTTCTATGACATCTCCTTCTAAATCGAGTAACGTTTCTATGGAAACGACAGGATTTTCTTTTGGGATACGAGTATCTTCTTTCTGATGCACTATTCCTTCTTTACTGCATCCCGCGCTCCATCACATTGACGAATTACAACAGAAATTGCGTCGCTATGAGATACAATGTGCTCTATGACATCTGCTTCTAGATCGAGTAACGTTTCTTTGGATTCGACAGGATTTGGGATACAAGTATCTCTTTTCCGATGCACTATTCCTTCTTTACTGCATCCCTCGCTCCGTCACATTGACGAATTAACACAGAAATTGCGTCGCTATGAAATACTGTGGGTTCTATGATATCTCCTTCTAAATGGAGTAACGTTTCTATGGAAGCATGAGGATTTTCATTTAGGATACGAGTATCTCCTTTCCGATGCACTATTCCTTCCTTACTGCATCCCTGGCTCCCTCAAATTGACGAATTAACACACTAATGGCGTCGCTATGAAATACTATGGGTTCTATGACTTCCCCTTCTAAATCGAGTAACGTTTCTATGGAAACGAGAGGATTTTCTTTTGGGTTACGACTATCTCCTTTCCGATGTACTATTCCTTCTTTTCCGCATCCCTCGCTCCCTCACGTTGACGAATTCACACAGAAATTGCGTCGCTATGAAATACTATGTGTTCTATGACTTCTCCTTCTAAATCAAGTAATGTTTCTATGGAAACGACAGGATTTTCATTTGGGATACGAGTATCTCCATTCCGATGCACTATTCCTTCTTAACTGCATCCCTCGCTCCCTCACTTTGACGAATTATCTCAGACATTGCGTCGCTATGAATTACTATGGGTTTTATGACTTATCCCTCTAAATCGAGTAACGTTTGCATGGAAGCGACAGGATTTTCTTTTGGAATACGAGTATCTCCTTTCCGATGCACTATTCCTTCTTTACAGCATCCCTCGCTCCATCACATTGACGAATTAACACAGAAATTGCGGGGATATGAAATGTTATGTGATCTATGATTTCTCCGTCTAAATCGAGTAACGTTTCTATGGAAACGACAGGATTTTATTTAGGGATACGACTTTCTCCTTTACGATGCACTATTCCTTCTTTACTGCATCCCTCACTCCCTCGCATTGACGAATTAACACAGAAAGAGCGTCGCTATGATTAACTATGTGTTCTATCACATATCCTTCTAAATCGAGTAACGTTTCTATTTAAATGACAGGATTTTGTTCAGGAATGCGACTTTCTCCTTTCCGATGCACTATTCCTTCTTTACTGCATCCCTCGCTCCCTCACATTGACGAATTAACACAGAAATTACGGGGCTATGAAATACTATCAGTTCTATGACCTCTCCTTCTAGATCGAGTAACGTTTTTACGGAAACGACAGGATTCTCTTTTGGGATACGACTATCTCCCTTTCGATGCACTATTCCTTCTTTACTGCATCCCTCGCTCCGTCCCATTAACGAATTAACACAGAAATTGCGTCGCTTTCTATTACATCTCCTTCTAAATCGAGTAACGTTACTATGGAAACGACAGGATTTTCTTTTTGGATACGACTATCTACTTTCCGATGCACTATTCCTTCTTTACTGCATCCCTCGCTCCCTCACATTGACGAATTAACACAGTAAATGCGTCGCTATGAAATACTATGGGCTCTATGACTTCTCCATTTAAATCGAATAATGTTTCTTTGGAATCGACAGGATTTTCTTTTGGGATACGACTATCTCCTTTCCGATGCACTATTCCCTCTTTACTGCAACCCTCGCTTCCTAACAATGACGAATTAACACAGAAGTTGCGTCGCTATGAAATACTATGGGTTCTAAGACTACTTCTAAATCGAGTAACGTTTCTATGGAAACGACAGGATTTTCTTTTGGGATACGCTTATCTCCTTTCCGATGCCCTATTCCTTCTTTACTGCATCCCTCATTCCCTCACACTGACGAGATAGCACAGAAATCGCGTCGCTATGAAACACTATTTGTACTATGACTTCTCCTTCTAAATCGAGTAACGTTTCTATGGAAACAATAAGATTTTCTTTTGCGATACGACAATCTCCTTTCCGATGTACTATTACCTCATTACTGCATCCCTCCCACCCTCACATTGACGAATTAACACAGAATGTGGGTCGCTATGAATTACTATGTGTTCTATGACATCTCCTCCTAAATCGAGTGACGTTCGTATGGAAACTACAGGATTTTCTTTTGGGATACGAGTATCTCCTTTCCGATGCACTATTCCTTTTATACTGCATCCCTCGCTCCCTCACATTGACGAATTAACACACTAACTACGTCCCTATGAAATACTATGGGTTCTATGGCTTCTCCTTCTAAATCGAGTAACTTTTCTATGGAAAGTACAGGATTTTCTTTTGGGATACGACTTTCTCCTTTCCGATGCACTATTCCTTCTTTACTGCATCCCTCGCTCCATCACATTGACGAATTACAACAGAAATTGCGTCGCTATGAGATACACTGTGTTCTATGACATCTGCTTCTAGATCGAGTAACGTTTCATCGGAAACTACAGGATTTGGGATACAAGTATCTCTTTTCCGATGCACTATTCCTTCTTTACTACATCCCTCACTCCGTCACATTAACGAATTAACACAGGAATTGCGTCGCTATGAAATACTGTGGGTTCTATGATATCTCCTTCTAAATCGAGTAACGTTTCTATGGAAGCAACAGGATTTTCTTTTGGGATACGAGTATCTCCTTTCCGATGCACTATTCCTTCTTTACTGCATGCCTGGCCCCTCACATTGACGAATTAACACACTAATGGCGTCGCTATGAAATTCTATGGGTTCTATGACTTCTCGTTATAAATCGAGTAACGTTTCTAAGGAAACGACAGGATTTTCATTTGGGATACGAGTATCTCCCTACCGATCCACTATTCCTTCTTTACTGCATCCCTCGCTCCCTCACATTGACGAATTAACACTGAAATTGCGTCGCTATGAAATACTATGTGTTCTATGGCATCTCCTTCTAAATCGAGTAACGTTTCTATGGAAACGACAGGATTTTTTTTTGGGATTCGAGTATCTCCTTTCGATGCACTATTCTTTCTTTACTGCATCCCTCGCTGCCTCACATTGACTAATTGACACACTAATGGCGTCGCTATGAAATACTATGGGGTCTATGACTTCCGCTTCTAAATCGAGTATCGTTTCTATGGAAACGAGAGTATTTTCTTTTGGGATACGACTATCTCCTTTCCGATGTACTATTCCTACTTTTCTGCATCCCTCGCTCGCTCACGTTGACGAATTCACACACAAATTGCGTCGCTATGAAATACTATGGGTTCTATGACATCTCCTTCTAAATCGAGTAACGTTTCTATGGAAACGACAGGATTTTACTTAGAGATACGACTTTCTCCTTTCCGATGCACTATTCCTTCTTTACTGCATCCCTCGCTCCATCACATTGACGAATTGCAACAGAAATTGCGTCGCTATGAGATACAATGTGTTCTATGACATCTGCTTCTAGATCGAGTAACGTTTCTTTGGAAACGTCAGGATTTGGTATACAAGTATGTCATTTCCGATGGACTATTCCTTCTTTACTGCATCCCTCGCTCCATCACATTGACCAATTAACACAGAAATTGCGTCGCTATGAAATCCTGTGGGTTCTATGATATCTCATTCTAAATCGAGTAACGTTTCTATGGAAGCAACAGGATCTTCTTTTGGTATAAGACTATCTCCTCTCCGATGCACTATTCCTTCTTTACTGCATCCCTGGCTCCCTCACATTGACGAATTAACACACTAATGGCGTCGCTATGAAATACTATGGGGTTCTATGACTTCCCCTTCTAAATCGAGTAACGTTTCTATGGAAACGAGAGGATTTTCTTTTGGGATACGACTCTCTCCTTTCCGATGTACTATTCCTACTTTTCTGCATCCCTCGCTCCCTCACGTGGACGAATTCAAACAGAAATTGCTTCGCTATGAAGTACTTTGTGTTCTATGGCTTCTCCTTCTAAATCAAGTAATGTTTCTATGGAAACGACAGGATTTTCATTTGGGATACGAGTATGTCCATTCCGATGCACTATTCCTTCTTTACTGCATCCGTCGCTACCTCCCATTGACGATTTAACATAGAAATTGCGTCGCTATGAAATACTATGTGTTCTATGACTTCTCCTTCTAAATCGAGTAACGTCTCTATGGAAACGACAGGGCTATCTTTTGGGATACGACTATCTCCTTTCCGATGCACTATTCCTCCTTTACTGCATCCCTCGCTCCCTCTCATTGACGAATTAACACAGAAATTGCGTCGCTATGAAATACTATGGGATCTATGACATCTCCTTCTAAATCGAGTAACGTTTCTATGGAAACGGCATGATTTTCCTTTGGGATACGAGTATCTCCTTTCCTTTGTGCTATTCCTTCTTTACTGCATACCTCGCACCCTCACATTGACGAATTAACTAAGAAATTGCGTCGCTATGAATTACAATGGGTTCTATGACATCTCCTCGTAAATCGAGTAGTGTTTCTATGGAAACGACAGGATTTTCTTACGGGATACAACTATCTCTTTCCGATGCACAATTCCTTCTTTACTGTATCCCTCCCTCCCTCACATTGACGAATTAACACAGAAATTGCGTCGGTATGAAATACTATGGGTTCTATGACTTCTCCTTTTAAATCGAGTAACGTTTCTGTTGAAACGACAGGATTTTATTTTGGGATACGAGTATCTCCTTTCCGATGCACTATTCCTTCATTACTGCATGCCTCGCAACCTCACATTGACGAATTAATTTAGAAATTGCGTCGCTATGAAATAGTATGTGTTCTATGACTTCTCCTTCTAAATCGAGTAACGTCTCTGTGGAAACGACAGGGTTTTCTTTTGGGATACGACTATCTCGTTTCCGATGCACTATTTCTCCTTTACTGCATCCCTCGCTCCCTCACATTGACAAATTAACACAGAAATTGCGTCGCTATGAAATGCTATGGGTTCTATGACATCTCCTTCTAAATCGAGTAACGTTTCTATGAAACGTCAGGATTTTCTTTTGGGATACGAGTATCTCCTTTCCGATGCACTATTCCTTCTTTACTGCATCCCTCGCTCCCTCACATTGACGATATAACACAGAAATTGCGTCGCCATGATATACTATGGGTTATAAGACTTCTTCTAAATCGAGTAACGTATTTATGGAAACGACAGAATTTTCTTTTGCTTTACGCATATCTCCTTTCTGATGCACTATTCCTCTTTTACTGCATCCTTCGGTCCCTCACAATGACGAATTAGCACAGAAATTGCGTCGCTCTGAAACACTATGGGTTCCATGACATCTTCTTCAAAATCGAGTAAAGTTTCTATGGAAACGACAGGATTTTCTTTTGGGATACAACTATCTCCATTCCGATGCAGTATTCCTTCTTTACTGCATCCCTCGCTCCCTCACATTGACAAATGAACACAGAAATTGCGTCGCTATGAAATACTATGGGATATAAGACTTCTTCTATATGAAGTAACGTCTCTATGGAAACGAGAGGATTTTCTGTTGGGATACGCCTATCTCCTTTCCGATGCTCTTTTCCTTCTTTACTGCATCCCTCGCTCCCTCACATTGGCGAATTAGCACAGAAATTGCGTCGATATGAAATAAAATGTGTTCTATGACATCTCCTCTAAAATCGAGTAACGTTTTTGTGGAAACGACAGGATTTTCTTTTGGGATACGACTGTCTCCATTCCGATGCTCTATTCCGTCTTTACTGCATCCCTCGCTCCTGCACATTGACGAATAAATACAGAAATTGCGTCGCTATGAAATACTATGGGTTATAAGACTTCTTCTAAATCAAGTAACGTATCTATGGAAACGACAGGATTTTCTTTTGGGATACGAGTATCTAATTTCCGATGGACTATTCCTTCTGTACTGCATCCCTCACTTCCTCACATTGACGAATTAACACAGAAATTGCGTCGCTATGAGGTAGTATGCGTTCTAAGGCTTCTCCATCTAAATCGAGTAACGTTTCTAGCGAAACGACAGAATTTTCTTTTCGGATACGACTATCTCCTTTCCGATGCACTATTCCTTCTTTACTGCATCCCTCGCTCCCTCACATTGACGAATTAGCCCAGAAATTGCGTCCCTATGAAACAATAGGGGTTCTATGTCATATAATTTTAAATCGAGTAACTTTTCTATGGAAACGACAGGATTTTTTTTTTGGGATACGAGTATCTCTTTCCGATGCACTAGTCCCTCTTTACTGCATCCCTCGCTCCCTCACATTGACGAATTAGCCCAGAAATTGCGTCGCTATGAAACAATAGAGGTTCTATGTCATATAATTCTAAATCGAGTAACTTTTCTATGGAAACGACAGGATTTTTTTTTTTTTTTGGGATACGAGTATCTCCTTTCCGATGCTCTTATCCTTCTTTCCTGCATCCCTCGCTTCCTCACATTGACGAATTAACACAGAAATTGCGTCGCTATGAAATACTATAAGTTCTATGACTTCTCCTTCTAAATCGAGTAACGATTCAATAGAAATGACAGGAGTTCCTTTTGGAATACGAGTATCTCATTTTCGATGCACTATTCCTTCTTTACTGCAAGCCTCGATCCCTCACATTGACGAATTTACGCAGAAAGAGCGTCGCTATGAAATACTATGTATTCTATGACACATCCTTCTAAATCGAGTAACGTTTCTATGGAGAACGACAAGATTTTCTTTTGGGATACGAGTATCTCCTTACCGATCCACTATTCCTTCTTTACTGCATCCCTCGCTCCCTTACATTGACGAATTAACACTCAAATTGCGTCGCTGAAATACTATGTGTTCTATGGCATCTCCTTCTAAATCGAGTAACGTTTCTATGGAAACGAGAGGATTTTCTTTTGGGATACGAGTATCTCCTTTCCGATGTACTATTCCTTCTTTACTGCATCCCTCGCTCCCTCACGTTACGAATTACCACAGAAATTGCGTCGCTATGAAATACTATGTGTTCTATGACTTCTCCTTCTAAATCGAGTAACGTTTCTATGGAAACGACAGGATTCTCTTTTGGGATACAACTATCTCCTTTCCGTTGCACTATTCCTTCTTTACTGCATCCCTCGCTCCCTCACATTGACGAATTAACACAGAAATGGCGTCGCTATGAAATACTATGTTATGTATGACTTCTTCTTCTAAATCGACTAACGTTCCTATGGAAACGTTAGGTTTTTCTTTTGGGATACGACTATCTCCTTTACGACGCACTATTTCCTCTTTACTGCATCCCTCGCTCCTGCACATTGACGAATAAATACAGAAATTGCGTCGCTATGAAATACTATGGGTTATAAGACTTGTTCTAAATCAAGTAACGTATCTATGGAAACGACAGGATTTTCTTTTGGGATACGAGTATCTAATTTCCGATGGACTATTCCTTCTGTACTGCATCCCTCGCTCCCTCACATTGACGTATTAACACAGAAATGGCGTCGCTATGAAACACTATCTGCCCTATGACATTTCTTTCTAAATCGAGTAACTTTTCTATGGAAACGACAGGATTTTCTTATGGGATACGAGTATCTCCTTTCCGATGCACTATTCCCTCTTTACTGCATCCCTCGCTCCCTCACATTGACGAATTAGCCAAGAAATTGCGTCCCTATGAAACAATAGGGGTTCTATGTCATATAATTTTAAATCGAGTAACTTTTCTATGGAAACGACAGGATTTTTTTTTTTGGGATACGAGTATCTCTTTCCGATGCACTATTCCCTCTTTACTGCATCCCTCGCTCCCTCACATTGACGAATTAGCCTAGAAATTGCGTCGCTATGAAACAATAGAGGTTCTATGTCATATAATTCTAAATCGAGTAACTTTTCTATGGAAACGACAGGATTTTTTTTTTTTTTTTGGGATACGAGTATCTCCTTTCCGATGCTCTTATCCTTCTTTCCTGCATCCCTCGCTTCCTCACATTGACGAATTAACACAGAAATTGCGTCGCTATGAAATACTATACGTTCTATGACTTCTCCTTCTTAATCGAGTAACGTTTCAATAGAAATGCTAGGAGTTCCTTTTGGAATACGAGTATCTCATTTTCGATGCACTATTCCTTCTTTACTGCAAGCCTCGATCCCTCACATTGACGAATTTACACAGAAAGAGCGTCGCTATGAAATACTATGTATTCTATGACATATCCTTCTAAATCGAGTAACGTTTCTATGGAGAACGACAAGATTTTCTTTTGGGATACGAGTATCTCCTTACCGATCCACTATTCCTTCTTTACTGCATCCGTCGCTCCCTTACATTGACGAATTAACACTCAAATTGCGTCGCTGAAATACTATGTGTTCTATGGCATCTCCTTCTAAATCGAGTAACGTTTCTATGGAAACGAGAGGATTTTCTTTTGGGATACGAGTATCTCCTTTCCGATGTACTATTCCTTCTTTACTGCATCCCTCGCTCCCTCACGTTACGAATTACCACAGAAATTGCGTCGCTATGAAATACTATGTGTTCTATGACTTCTCCTTCTAAATCGAGTAACGTTTCTATGGAAACGACAGGATTATCTTTTGGGATACAACTATCTCCTTTCCGTTGCACTATTCCTTCTTTACTGCATCCCTCGCTCCCTCACATTGACGAATTAACACAGAAATGGCGTCGCTATGAAATACTATGTTATCTATGACTTCTTCTTCTAAATCGACTAACGTTCCTATGGAAACGTTAGGTTTTTCTTTTGGGATACGACTATCTCCTTCACGACGCACTATTTCCTCTTTACTGCATCCCTCGCTCCCTCATATTGACGAATTAACACAGATATTGCGTCGCTATGAAATACTATGTGTTCCATGACTTCTCCTTCTAAATCGAGTAACGTTTCTATGGAAACGACAGAACTTTCTTCTGGGATATGAGTATCTCCGTTCCGATGCAGTAATCCTTCTTTACTGCATCCCTCGCTCCTTCAATTTTTACGAATTAACACAGAAATTGCGTTGCTAAGAAATACTATGGGTTCTAAGACTTCTCATTCTCAAACGAGTAACGTTTCTATGGAAACGACGGGATTTTCTTTTGGGATTCGACTATCTCCTTTCCAATGCACTATTCCTTCTTTACTGCATCCCTCGCTCCCTCACATTGACGAATTAACACACAAATTGCGTCGCTATGAAATACTATGGGTTATAAGACTTCCTCTACATCGAGTAACGTTTCTATGGAAATGACAGGATTTTCTTTTGGGATACGCCTATCTCCATTCCGATGCACTATTCCTTCTTTTCTGCATCCCTCGCTCCCTCACATTGACGAATTAGCACTGAAACTACGTCGCTATTAAACACTATGGGTTCTATGACATCTCCTTCGAAATCGAGTAACTTTTCTATGGAAACGACATTATTTCTTTTGGGATACGACTTTCTCCTTGCCGATGCACTATTCCTTCTTTACTGCATCCCTCGCTCCCTCACATTAACGAATTAACACAGAAATTGCGTCGCTATGAAATAGTACGGGTTCTATTACTTCTCCTTCTAAATCGAGTAACGTTTCTATGGAAACGACAAGAATTTCTTTAGGGATACGACTTTCTCCTTTCCGATGCACTATTCCTTCTTTACTGCATCCCTCGCTCCCTCACATTGACGAATTAACACAGAAATTGTGTCGCTGTGAAATACTATAGGTTCCATGACATCTCCTTCTGCATCGAGTAACGTTTCTATGGAAACGACAGGATTTTCTTTTGGGATACGAGTATCTCCTTTCCGATGCACTATTCCTTCTTTACTGCATCCCTCGATCCCTCACATTGTTGAATTAACACAGAAATTGCGTCGTTATGTAATACTATGTGTTCTATGACATATCCTTCTAAATCGAGTAACGTTTCCATGGAAACAATAGGATTTTCTTTTGGGATACGACTATCTGCCTCCCGATGCACTATTCCTTCTTTACTGCATCCCTCGCTCCCTCACATTGACGAATAAACATAGAAATTGCGGGGCTATGAAATACTATGTGTTCTATGACTTCTCCTTCTAAATCAAGTAATGTTTCTATGGAAACGGCAGGATTTTCATTTGGATTACGAGTATCTCCATTCCGATGCACTATTCCTTCATAACTGCATCTCTCGCTCCTTCACATTGACGAATTATCACAGACATTACGTCGCTACGAAATACTATGTGTTTTATGACTTATCCTTCTAAATCGAGTAACGTTTCTATGGAAACGACAGGATTTTCATTTGGGATACGAGTATCTCCTTTCCGATGCACTATTCCTTCTTTACTGCATTCCTCGCTCCCTCACATTGACGAATTAACACAGAAATTGCGTCGCTATGAAATACTATATTATCTATGGCATCTCCTTCTAAATCGAGTAACGTTTCTATGAAAAAGACAGGATTTTATTTTGGGATACGAGTATCGCCTTTCCGATGCACTATTCCTTCTTTACTGCAACCCTCGCTTTCAAATTTGAGAATTACCACAGAAATTACGTCGCTATGAAATACTTTGGATTCTATGACTTCTCCTTCTAAATCGAGTAACGTTTCTATTGAAATGACAGGTTTTTCTTTTGGGATACGAGAATCTCCTTTTCGATGCACTATTCCTTCTTTACTGCATCCCTGGCTCCCTCACGTTGACGAATTCACACAGAAATTGCCGTTCTATGAAATACTATGGGTTCTATCACTTCTCCCTCTAAATGGAGTACGTTTGCATGGAAACGAAAGGGTTTTCCTTTGGGATACGACTACCTCTTTTCCGATGCACTATTCCCTCTTTACTGCATTCCTTGCACCCTCACATTGACGAATTAACACAGAAATGGAGTCACCATGAAATACTATGGGTTCAATGACTTTTCCTTCTAAATCGAGTTATGTTTGTATGGAAACGACAGAATTTTCTTTTGGGATATGAGTATCTCCATTCCGATGAAGTATTCCTTATTTACTGCATCCCTCGCTCCCTCTCATTGACGAATTAGCACAGAAATTGCGTCGCTATGAAACACTATGGGTACTATGACATCTCCTTCTAAATCGAGTAACGTTTCTATGGAAATAACAGGATTTTCTTTTGGGATACGACGTTCTCCTTTCCGATGCACTATAACTTCATTACTGCATCCCTCCCTCTCTCACATTGACGAATTACCACAGAATTTGCGTCGCAATGAAATACTATGGGTTCTATGACATCCCCTCATAAATCGAGTAACGTTTCTATTGAAACGACAGGATTTTCTTTTGGGATACGATTATCTCCTTTCCGATGCACTATTCCTTCTTTACTGCAACCCTCGCTCTGTCACATTGACGAATTAACACAGAAATTGCGTCGCTATGAAATACTATATTATCTATGGCATCTCCTTCTAAATCGAGTAACGTTACAATGGAAACGACAGAATTTTCTTTTGGGATACGACTATTTCCTTTCCGATGCACTATTCCTTCTTTACTGCATCCCTCGCTCCCTCACATTGACCAATTGATACGGAAATGGCGTCGCTATGAAATACTATGGGTTCGAAGTCTTCTCCTTCTAAATCGAGTAACGTTTTTATGGAACCGACAGGATTTTTTTTTTTTTGGGATATGACTATCTCCTTTCCGATGCACTATTCCCTCTTTACTGCATCCCTCGCACCCTCACATTGACCAAATATCACAGAAATGGAGTTTCTATGAAATACTATGGGTTCTATGATATCTCCTTCTAAATTGAGTAACGCTTTTATGGAACCGACAGGATTTTCATTTTGGATACGACTATCTCCTTTCCGATGCACTATTCCTTCTCTACTGCATCCCTGGCTCCCTCACATTGACGAATTAACACACTAATGGTGTCGCTATGAAATACTATGGGGTCTATGACTTCTCCTTTTAAGTCGAGTAACGTTTCTATGCAAACGACAGGATTTTCTTTTGGGATACGAGTATCTCCTTAGTGATCCACTATTCCTTCCTTACTGCATCCCTCGCTCCCTTTCGTTGACGAATTCACACTGAAATTACGTCTTTATGAAATACTATGTGTTCTATGACTTCTCCTTCTAAATCAAGTAATGTTTCTATGGAAACGGCAGGATTTTCATTTGGGGTACGAGTATCTCCATTCCGATGCACTATTCCTTCATAACTGCATCTCTCGCTCCTTCACATTGACGAATTATCACAGACATTGCGTCGCTATGGAATACTATGTGTTTTATGACTTATCCTTCTAAATCGAGTAACGTTTCTATGGAAACGACAGGATTTTCTTTTGGAATACGAGTATCTCCTTTCCGATGCACTATTCCTTCTTTACTGCATCCCTCGCTCCCTCACATTGACGAATTAACACACTAACTACGTCGCTATGAAATACTGTGGGTTCTATGATATCTCCTTCTAAATCGAGTAACGTTTCTATGGAAGCAACAGGATTTTCTTTTGGGATACGAGTATCTCCTTTCCGATGCACTATTCCTTCTTTACTGCATCCCTGGCTCCCTCACATTGACGAATTAACACACTAATGGCGTCGCTGTGAAATTCTATGGGTTCTATGACTTTTCCTTTTAAATCGAGTAACGTTTCTATGGAAACGAGAGGATTTTCTTTTGGGATACGACTATCTCCTTTCCGATGTACTATTCCTTCTTCTCTGCATCCCTCGCTCCCTCACGTTGACGAATTCGCACAGAAATTGCGTCGTTATGAAATACTATGTGTTCTATGACTTCTCCTTCTAAATAAAGTAATGTTTCCATGGAAACGAAAGGATTTTCATTTGGGATACGAGTATCTCCATTCCGATGCACTATTCCTTCTTAACTGCATCCCTCGCTCCCTCACATTGACGAATTATCACAGACATTGCGTCGCTATGAAATACTATGGGTTTTATGACTTATCCTTCTAAATCGAGTAACGTTTCTATGGAAACGACAGGAATTTCTTTTGGGATACGAGTATCTCCTTTCTGATGCACTATTACTTCTTTAGTGCATCCCTCGCTCCATCACATTGACGAATTAACACAGAAATTACGGGGCTATGAAATATTATGTGATCTATGATTTCTCCGTCTAAATCGAGTAACGTTTCTATGGAAACGACAGGATTTTCTTTTGGGATACGATTATCTACTTTCCGATGCACTATTCCTTCTTCACTGCATCCCTCGCTCCCTCACATTGACGAATTAACACAGTAATTGCATCGCTATGAAATACTATGGGCTCTATGACTTCTCCATCTAAATCGATTAACGTTTCTATTGAATCGACAGGATTTTCTTTTGGGATACACTTATCTCCTTTCCGATGCACTATTCCATCTTTACTGTATCCCTCATTCCCTCACATTGACGAGATAGCACAGAAATCGCGTGGCTATGAAATACTATGTGGTCTATGGCATCTCCTTCTACATCGAGTAACGTTTCTATGGAAACGACAGTATTTTCTTTTGGGATACGAGTATCTCCTTACCGATGCAGTATTCCTTCTTTACTGCATTCCTCGCTCCCACACATTGACGAATTAACACAGAAATGGCGTCGCTATGAAATACCATGGGTTCTAAGTCTTCTTCTAAATCGTGTAACGATTCTATTGAAACGACAGGATTAACTTTTGGCTTACGCCTATCTCCTTTCCGATGCACTATTCCTTCTTTACTTCATCCCTCGCTCCCTCACATTGACGAATAAGCACAGAAATTGCTTCGCTATGAAACACTATGGGTACTATGACATCTCCTTCTAAATCGAGTAACGTTTTTATGGAAACAACAGGATTTTCTTTTGGGATACGACGATCTCCTTTCCGACGCACTATTACTTCATTACTGCATCCCTCCCGCCCTCTCATTGACGAATTAACACAGAATTTGCGTCGCAATTAAATACTATGGGTTCTATGACATCTCCTTCTAAATCGAGTAACGTTTCTATAGACACGACAGGATTTTCTTTTGGGATACGAGTATCTTCTTTCTGATGCACTATTCCTTCTTTACTGCATCCCGCGCTCCATCACATTGACGAATTACAACAGAAATTGCGTCGCTATGAGATACAATGTGCTCTATGACATCTGCTTCTAGATCGAGTAACGTTTCTTTGGATACGACAGGATTTGGGATACAAGTATCTCTTTTCCGATGCACTATTCCTTCTTTACTGCATCCCTCGCTCCGTCACATTGACGAATTAACACAGAAATTGCGTCGCTATGAAATACTGTGGGTTCTATGATATCTCCTTCTCAATCGAGAATCGTTTCTATGGAAGCATGAGGATTTTCATTTAGGTTACGAGTATCTCCTTTCCGATGCACTATTCCTTCCTTACTGCATCCCTGGCTCCCTCACATTGACGAATTAACACACTAATGGCGTCGCTATGAAATACTATGGGTTCTATGACTTCCCCTTCTAAATCGAGTAACGTTTCTATGGAAACGAGAGGATTTTCTTTTGGGTTACGACTATCTCCGTTCCGATGTACTATTCCTTCTTTTCCGCTTCCCTCGCTCCCTCACGTTGACGAATTCCCACAGAAATTGCGTCGCTATGAAATACTATGTGTTCTATGACTTCTCCTTCTAAATCAAGTAATGTTTCTATGGAAACGACAGGATTTTCATTTGGGATACGAGTATCTCCATTCCGATGCACTATTCCTTCTTAACTGCATCCCTCGCTCCCTCACATTGACGAATTATCTCAGACATTGCGTCGCTATGAATTACTATGGGTTTTATGACTTATCCCTCTAAATCGAGTAACGTTTGTATGGAAGCGACAGGATTTTCTTTTGGAATACGAGTATCTCCTTTCCGATGCACTATTCTTTCTTTACAGCATTCCTCGCTCCATCACATTGACGAATTAACACAGAAATTGCGGGGATATGAAATGTTATGTGATCTATGATTTCTCCGTCTAAATCGAGTAACGTTTCTATGGAAACGACAGGATTTTATTTAGGGATACGACTTTCTCCTTTACGATGCACTATTCCTTCTTTACTGCATCCCTCGCTCCCTCGCATTGGCGAATTAACACAGAAAGAGCGTCGCTATGATTAACTATGTGTTCTATCACATATCCTTCTAAATCGAGTAACGTTTCTATTTAAATGACAGGATTTTGTTCAGGAATGCGACTTTCTCCTTTCCGAAGCACTATTCCTTCTTTACTGCATCCCTCGCTCCCTCACATTGACGAATTAACACAGAAATTACGGGGCTATGAAATACTATGAGTTCTATGACCTCTCCTTCTAGATCGAGTAACGTTTTTACGGAAACGACAGGATTCTCTTTTGGGATCCGACTATCTCCCTTTCGATGCACTATTCCTTCTTTACTGCATCCCTCGCTCCGTCCCATTAACGAATTAACACAGAAATTGCGTCGCTTTCTATGACATCTCCTTCTAAATCGAGTAACTTTACTATGGAAACGACAGGATTTTCTTTTTGGATACGACTATCTACTTTCCGATGCACTATTCCTTCTTTACTGCATCCCTCGCTCCCTCACATTAACGAATTAACACAGAAATTGCGTCGCTATGAAATAGTACGGGTTCTATTACTTCTCCTTCTAAATCGAGTAACGTTTCTATGGAAACGACAAGAATTTCTTTAGGGATACGACTTTCTCCTTTCCGATGCACTATTCCTTCTTTACTGCATCCCTCGCTCCCTCACATTGACGAATTAACACAGAAATTGTGTCGCTGTGAAATACTATAGGTTCCATGACATCTCCTTCTGCATCGAGTAACGTTTCTATGGAAACGACAGGATTTTCTTTTGGGATACGAGTATCTCCTTTCCGATGCACTATTCCTTCTTTACTGCATCCCTCGATCCCTCACATTGTTGAATTAACACAGAAATTGCGTCGTTATGTAATACTATGTGTTCTATGACATATCCTTCTAAATCGAGTAACGTTTCCATGGAAACAATAGGATTTTCTTTTGGGATACGACTATCTGCCTCCCGATGCACTATTCCTTCTTTACTGCATCCCTCGCTCCCTCACATTGACGAATAAACATAGAAATTGCGGGGCTATGAAATACTATGTGTTCTATGACTTCTCCTTCTAAATCAAGTAATGTTTCTATGGAAACGGCAGGATTTTCATTTGGATTACGAGTATCTCCATTCCGATGCACTATTCCTTCATAACTGCATCTCTCGCTCCTTCACATTGACGAATTATCACAGACATTACGTCGCTACGAAATACTATGTGTTTTATGACTTATCCTTCTAAATCGAGTAACGTTTCTATGGAAACGACAGGATTTTCATTTGGGATACGAGTATCTCCTTTCCGATGCACTATTCCTTCTTTACTGCATTCCTCGCTCCCTCACATTGACGAATTAACACAGAAATTGCGTCGCTATGAAATACTATATTATCTATGGCATCTCCTTCTAAATCGAGTAACGTTTCTATGAAAAAGACAGGATTTTATTTTGGGATACGAGTATCGCCTTTCCGATGCACTATTCCTTCTTTACTGCAACCCTCGCTTTCAAATTTGAGAATTACCACAGAAATTACGTCGCTATGAAATACTTTGGATTCTATGACTTCTCCTTCTAAATCGAGTAACGTTTCTATTGAAATGACAGGTTTTTCTTTTGGGATACGAGAATCTCCTTTTCGATGCACTATTCCTTCTTTACTGCATCCCTGGCTCCCTCACGTTGACGAATTCACACAGAAATTGCCGTTCTATGAAATACTATGGGTTCTATCACTTCTCCCTCTAAATGGAGTACGTTTGCATGGAAACGAAAGGGTTTTCCTTTGGGATACGACTACCTCTTTTCCGATGCACTATTCCCTCTTTACTGCATTCCTTGCACCCTCACATTGACGAATTAACACAGAAATGGAGTCACCATGAAATACTATGGGTTCAATGACTTTTCCTTCTAAATCGAGTTATGTTTGTATGGAAACGACAGAATTTTCTTTTGGGATATGAGTATCTCCATTCCGATGAAGTATTCCTTATTTACTGCATCCCTCGCTCCCTCTCATTGACGAATTAGCACAGAAATTGCGTCGCTATGAAACACTATGGGCACTATGACATCTCCTTCTAAATCGAGTAACGTTTCTATGGAAATAACAGGATTTTCTTTTGGGATACGACGTTCTCCTTTCCGATGCACTATAACTTCATTACTGCATCCCTCCCTCTCTCACATTGACGAATTACCACAGAATTTGCGTCGCAATGAAATACTATGGGTTCTATGACATCCCCTCATAAATCGAGTAACGTTTCTATTGAAACGACAGGATTTTCTTTTGGGATACGATTATCTCCTTTCCGATGCACTATTCCTTCTTTACTGCAACCCTCGCTCTGTCACATTGACGAATTAACACAGAAATTGCGTCGCTATGAAATACTATATTATCTATGGCATCTCCTTCTAAATCGAGTAACGTTACAATGGAAACGACAGAATTTTCTTTTGGGATACGACTATTTCCTTTCCGATGCACTATTCCTTCTTTACTGCATCCCTCGCTCCCTCACATTGACCAATTGATACGGAAATGGCGTCGCTATGAAATACTATGGGTTCGAAGTCTTCTCCTTCTAAATCGAGTAACGTTTTTATGGAACCGACAGGATTTTTTTTTTTTTTGGGATATGACTATCTCCTTTCCGATGCACTATTCCCTCTTTACTGCATCCCTCGCACCCTCACATTGACCAAATATCACAGAAATGGAGTTTCTATGAAATACTATGGGTTCTATGATATCTCCTTCTAAATTGAGTAACGCTTTTATGGAACCGACAGGATTTTCATTTTGGATACGACTATCTCCTTTCCGATGCACTATTCCTTCTCTACTGCATCCCTGGCTCCCTCACATTGACGAATTAACACACTAATGGTGTCGCTATGAAATACTATGGGGTCTATGACTTCTCCTTTTAAGTCGAGTAACGTTTCTATGCAAACGACAGGATTTTCTTTTGGGATACGAGTATCTCCTTAGTGATCCACTATTCCTTCCTTACTGCATCCCTCGCTCCCTTTCGTTGACGAATTCACACTGAAATTACGTCTTTATGAAATACTATGTGTTCTATGACTTCTCCTTCTAAATCAAGTAATGTTTCTATGGAAACGGCAGGATTTTCATTTGGGGTACGAGTATCTCCATTCCGATGCACTATTCCTTCATAACTGCATCTCTCGCTCCTTCACATTGACGAATTATCACAGACATTGCGTCGCTATGGAATACTATGTGTTTTATGACTTATCCTTCTAAATCGAGTTACGTTTCTATGGAAACGACAGGATTTTCTTTTGGAATACGAGTATCTCCTTTCCGATGCACTATTCCTTCTTTACTGCATCCCTCGCTCCCTCACATTGACGAATTAACACACTAACTACGTCGCTATGAAATACTGTGGGTTCTATGATATCTCCTTCTAAATCGAGTAACGTTTCTATGGAAGCAACAGGATTTTCTTTTGGGATACGAGTATCTCCTTTCCGATGCACTATTCCTTCTTTACTGCATCCCTGGCTCCCTCACATTGACGAATTAACACACTAATGGCGTCGCTATGAAATTCTATGGGTTCTATGACTTTTCCTTTTAAATCGAGTAACGTTTCTATGGAAACGAGAGGATTTTCTTTTGGGATACGACTATCTCCTTTCCGATGTACTATTCCTTCTTCTCTGCATCCCTCGCTCCCTCACGTTGACGAATTCGCACAGAAATTGCGTCGTTATGAAATACTATGTGTTCTATGACTTCTCCTTCTAAATAAAGTAATGTTTCCATGGAAACGAAAGGATTTTCATTTGGGATACGAGTATCTCCATTCCGATGCACTATTCCTTCTTAACTGCATCCCTCGCTCCCTCACATTGACGAATTATCACAGACATTGCGTCGCTATGAAATACTATGGGTTTTATGACTTATCCTTCTAAATCGAGTAACGTTTCTATGGAAACGACAGGAATTTCTTTTGGGATACGAGTATCTCCTTTCTGATGCACTATTACTTCTTTAGTGCATCCCTCGCTCCATCACATTGACGAATTAACACAGAAATTACGGGGCTATGAAATATTATGTGATCTATGATTTCTCCGTCTAAATCGAGTAACGTTTCTATGGAAACGACAGGATTTTCTTTTGGGATACGATTATCTACTTTCCGATGCACTATTCCTTCTTCACTGCATCCCTCGCTCCCTCACATTGACGAATTAACACAGTAATTGCATCGCTATGAAATACTATGGGCTCTATGACTTCTCCATCTAAATCGATTAACGTTTCTATTGAATCGACAGGATTTTCTTTTGGGATACACTTATCTCCTTTCCGATGCACTATTCCATCTTTACTGTATCCCTCATTCCCTCACATTGACGAGATAGCACAGAAATCGCGTGGCTATGAAATACTATGTGGTCTATGGCATCTCCTTCTACATCGAGTAACGTTTCTATGGAAACGACAGTATTTTCTTTTGGGATACGAGTATCTCCTTACCGATGCAGTATTCCTTCTTTACTGCATTCCTCGCTCCCACACATTGACGAATTAACACAGAAATGGCGTCGCTATGAAATACCATGGGTTCTAAGTCTTCTTCTAAATCGTGTAACGATTCTATTGAAACGACAGGATTATCTTTTGGCTTACGCCTATCTCCTTTCCGATGCACTATTCCTTCTTTACTTCATCCCTCGCTCCCTCACATTGACGAATAAGCACAGAAATTGCTTCGCTATGAAACACTATGGGTACTATGACATCTCCTTCTAAATCGAGTAACGTTTTTATGGAAACAACAGGATTTTCTTTTGGGATACGACGATCTCCTTTCCGACGCACTATTACTTCATTACTGCATCCCTCCCGCCCTCTCATTGACGAATTAACACAGAATTTGCGTCGCAATTAAATACTATGGGTTCTATGACATCTCCTTCTAAATCGAGTAACGTTTCTATAGACACGACAGGATTTTCTTTTGGGATACGAGTATCTTCTTTCTGATGCACTATTCCTTCTTTACTGCATCCCGCGCTCCATCACATTGACGAATTACAACAGAAATTGCGTCGCTATGAGATACAATGTGCTCTATGACATCTGCTTCTAGATCGAGTAACGTTTCTTTGGATACGACAGGATTTGGGATACAAGTATCTCTTTTCCGATGCACTATTCCTTCTTTACTGCATCCCTCGCTCCGTCACATTGACGAATTAACACAGAAATTGCGTCGCTATGAAATACTGTGGGTTCTATGATATCTCCTTCTCAATCGAGAATCGTTTCTATGGAAGCATGAGGATTTTCATTTAGGTTACGAGTATCTCCTTTCCGATGCACTATTCCTTCCTTACTGCATCCCTGGCTCCCTCACATTGACGAATTAACACACTAATGGCGTCGCTATGAAATACTATGGGTTCTATGACTTCCCCTTCTAAATCGAGTAACGTTTCTATGGAAACGAGAGGATTTTCTTTTGGGTTACGACTATCTCCGTTCCGATGTACTATTCCTTCTTTTCCGCTTCCCTCGCTCCCTCACGTTGACGAATTCCCACAGAAATTGCGTCGCTATGAAATACTATGTGTTCTATGACTTCTCCTTCTAAATCAAGTAATGTTTCTATGGAAACGACAGGATTTTCATTTGGGATACGAGTATCTCCATTCCGATGCACTATTCCTTCTTAACTGCATCCCTCGCTCCCTCACATTGACGAATTATCTCAGACATTGCGTCGCTATGAATTACTATGGGTTTTATGACTTATCCCTCTAAATCGAGTAACGTTTGTATGGAAGCGACAGGATTTTCTTTTGGAATACGAGTATCTCCTTTCCGATGCACTATTCTTTCTTTACAGCATTCCTCGCTCCATCACATTGACGAATTAACACAGAAATTGCGGGGATATGAAATGTTATGTGATCTATGATTTCTCCGTCTAAATCGAGTAACGTTTCTATGGAAACGACAGGATTTTATTTAGGGATACGACTTTCTCCTTTACGATGCACTATTCCTTCTTTACTGCATCCCTCGCTCCCTCGCATTGACGAATTAACACAGAAAGAGCGTCGCTATGATTAACTATGTGTTCTATCACATATCCTTCTAAATCGAGTAACGTTTCTATTTAAATGACAGGATTTTGTTCAGGAATGCGACTTTCTCCTTTCCGAAGCACTATTCCTTCTTTACTGCATCCCTCGCTCCCTCACATTGACGAATTAACACAGAAATTACGGGGCTATGAAATACTATGAGTTCTATGACCTCTCCTTCTAGATCGAGTAACGTTTTTACGGAAACGACAGGATTCTCTATTGGGATCCGACTATCTCCCTTTCGATGCACTATTCCTTCTTTACTGCATCCCTCGCTCCGTCCCATTAACGAATTAACACAGAAATTGCGTCGCTTTCTATGACATCTCCTTCTAAATCGAGTAACTTTACTATGGAAACGACAGGATTTTCTTTTTGGATACGACTATCTACTTTCCGATGCACTATTCCTTCTTTACTGCATCCCTCGCTCCCTCACATTGAAGAATTAACACAGTAAATACGTCGCTATGAAATACTATGGCCTCTATGACTTCTCCATTTAAATCGAATAATGTTTCTATGGAATCGACAGGATTTTCTTTTGGGATACGACTATCTCCTTTCCGATGCACTATTCCCTCTTTACTGCAACCCTCGCTTCCTAACAATGACGAATTAACACAGAAGTTGCGTCGCTATGAAATACTATGGGTTCTAAGACTTCTTCTAAATCGAGTAACGTTTCTATGGAAACGACAGGATTTTCTTTTGGGATACGCTTATCTCCTTTCCGATGCCCTATTCCTTCTTTACTGCATCCCTCATTCCCTCACACTGACGAGATAGCACAGAAATCGCGTCGCTATGAAACACTATTTGTACTATGACTTCTCCTTCTAAATCGAGTAACGTTTCTATGGAAACAACGAGATTTTCTTTTGCGATACGACAATCTCCTTTCCGATGCACTATTACTTCATTACTGCATCCCTCCCACCCTCACATTGACGAATTAACACAGAATGTGGGTCGCTATGAATTACTATGTATTCTATGACATCTCCTCCTAAATCGAGTAACGTTCGTATGGAAACTACAGGATTTTATTTTGGGATACGAGTATCTCCTTTCCGATGAACTATTCCTTTTTTACTGCATCCCTCGCTCCCTCACATTGACGAATTAACACACTAACTACGTCGCTATGAAATACTATGGGTTCTATGGCTTCTCCTTCTAAATCGAGTAACTTTTCTATGGAAAGTAAAGGATTTTCTTTTGGGATACGACTTTCTCCTTTCCGATGCACTATTCCTTCTTTACTGCATCCCTCGCTCCATCACATTGACGAATTACAACAGAAATTGCGTCGCTATGAGATACACTGTGTTCTATGACATCTGCTTCTAGATCGAGTAACGTTTCATCGGAAACGACAGGATTTGGGATACAAGTATCTCTTTTCCGATGCACTATTCCTTCTTTACTACATCCCTCACTCCGTCACATTAACGAATTAACACAGAAATTGCGTCGCTATGAAATACTGTGGGTTCTATGATATCTCCTTCTAAATCGAGTAACGTTTCTATGGAAGCAACAGGATTTTCTTTTGGGATACGAGTATCTCCTTTCCGATGCACTATTCCTTCTTTACTGCATGCCTGACCCCTCACATTGACGAATTAACACACTAATGGCGTCGCTATGAAATTCTATGGGTTCTATGACTTCTCGTTTTAAATCGAGTAGCGTTTCTAAGGAAACGACAGGATTTTCATTTGGGATACGAGTATCTCCCTACCGATCCACTATTCCTTCTTTACTGCATCCCTCGCTCCCTCACATTGACGAATTTACACTGAAATTGCGTCGCTATGAAATACTATGTGTTCTATGGCATCTCCTTCTAAATCGAGTAACGTTTCTATGGAAACGACAGGATTTTTTTTTGGGATTCGAGTATCTCCTTTCGATGCACTATTCTTTCTTTACTGCATCCCTCGCTGCCTCACATTGACTAATTGACACACTAATGGCGTCGCTATGAAATACTATGGGGTCTATGACTTCCGCTTCTAAATCGAGTAACGTTTCTATGGAAACGAGAGGATTTTCTTTTGGGATACGACTATCTCCTTTCCGATGTACTATTCCTACTTTTCTGCATCCCTCGCTCGCTCACGTTGACGAATTCACAGACAAATTGCGTCGCTATGAAATACTATGGGTTCTATGACATCTCCTTCTAAATCGAGTAACGTTTCTATGGAAACGACAGGATTTTACTTAGAGATACGACTTTCTCCTTTCCGATGCACTATTCCTTCTTTACTGCATCCCTCGCTCCATCACATTGACGAATTGCAACAGAAATTGCGTCGCTATGAGATACAATGTGTTCTATGACATCTGCTTCTAGATCGAGTAACGTTTCTTTGGAAACGTCAGGATTTGGTATACAAGTATCTCATTTCCGATGGACTATTTTTTCTTTACTGCATCCCTCGCTCCATCACATTGACGAATTAACACAGAAATTGCGTCGCTATGAAATACTGTGGGTTCTATGATATCTCATTCTAAATCGAGTAACGTTTCTATGGAAGCAACAGGATCTTCTTTTGGGATAAGACTATCTCCTCTCCGATGCACTATTCCTTCTTTACTGCATCCCTGGCTCCCTCACATTGACGAATAACACACTAATGGCGTCGCTATGAAATACTATGGGTTCTATGACTTCCCCTTCTAAATCGAGTAACGTTTCTATGGAAACGAGAGGATTTTCTTTTGGGATGCGACTTTCTCCTTTCCGAATCACTATTCCTTCTTTACTGCATCCCTCGCTCCATCACATTGACGAATTACAACAGAAATTGCGTCGCTATGAGATAAAATGTGCTCTATGACATCTGCTTCTAGATCGAGTAACGTTTCTTTGGATACGACAGGATTTGGGATACAAGTATCTCTTTTCCGATGCACTATTCCTTCTTTACTGCATCCCTCGCTCCGTCACATTGACGAATTAACACAGAAATTGCGTCGCTATGAAATACTGTGGGTTCTATGATATCTCCTTCTCAATCGAGAAACGTTTCTATGGAAGCATGAGGATTTTCATTTAGGTTACGAGTATCTCCTTTCCGATGCACTATTCCTTCCTTACTGCATCCCTGGCTCCCTCACATTGACGAATTAACACACTAATGGCGTCGCTATGAAATACTATGGGTTCTATGACTTCCCCTTCTAAATCGAGTAACGTTTCTATGGAAACGAGAGGATTTTCTTTTGGGTTACGACTATCTCCGTTCCGATGTACTATTCCTTCTTTTCCGCATCCCTCGCTCCCTCACGTTGACGAATTCACACAGAAATTGCGTCGCTATGAAATACTATGTGTTCTATGACTTCTCCTTCTAAATCAAGTAATGTTTCTATGGAAATGACAGGATTTTCATTTGGGATACGAGTATCTCCATTCCGATGCACTATTCCTTCTTAACTGCATCCCTCGCTCCCTCACATTGACGAATTATCTCAGACATTGCGTCGCTATGAATTACTATGGGTTTTATGACTTATCCCTCTAAATCGAGTAACGTTTGTATGGAAGCGACAGGATTTTCTTTTGGAATACGAGTATCTCCTTTCCGATGCACTATTCTTTCTTTACAGCATCCCTCGCTCCATCACATTGACGAATTAACACAGAAATTGCGGGGATATGAAATGTTATGTGATCTATGATTTCTCCGTCTAAATCGAGTAACGTTTCTATGGAAACGACAGGATTTTATTTAGGGATACGACTTTCTCCTTTACGATGCACTATACCTTCTTTACTGCATCCCTCGCTCCCTCGCATTGACGAATTAACACAGAAAGAGCGTCGCTATGATTAACTATGTGTTCTATCACATATCCTTCTAAATCGAGTAACGTTTCTATTTAAATGACAGGATTTTGTTCAGGAATGCGACTTTCTCCTTTCCGATGCACTATTCCTTCTTTACTGCATCCCTCGCTCCCTCACATTGACGAATTAACACAGAAATTACGGGGCTATGAAATACTATGAGTTCTATGACCTCTCCTTCTGGATCGAGTAACGTTTTTACGGAAACGACAGGATTCTCTTTTGGGATCCGACTATCTCCCTTTCGATGCACTATTCCTTCTTTACTGCATCCCTCGCTCCGTCCCATTAACGAATTAACACAGAAATTGCGTCGCTTTCTATGACATCTCCTTCTAAATCGAGTAACTTTACTATGGTAACGACAGGATTTTCTTTTTGGATACGACTATCTACTTTCCGATGCACTATTCCTTCTTTACTGCATCCCTCGCTCCCTCACATTGACGAATTAACACAGTAAATGCGTCGCTATGAAATACTATGGGCTCTATGACTTCTCCATTTAAATCGAATAATGTTTCTATGGAATCGACAGGATTTTCTTTTGGGATACGACTATCTCCTTTCCGATGCACTATTCCCTCTTTACTGCAACCCTCGCTTCCTAACAATGACGAATTAACACAGAAGTTGCGTCGCTATGAAATACTATGGGTTCTAAGACTTCTTCTAAATCGAGTAACGTTTCTATGGAAACGACAGGATTTTCTTTTGGGATACGCTTATCTCCTTTCCGATGCCCTATTCCTTCTTTACTGCATCCCTCATTCCCTCACACCGACGAGATAGCACAGAAATCGCGTCCCTATGAAACACTATTTGTACTATGACTTCTCCTTCTAAATCGAGTAACGTTTCAATGGAAACAACAAGATTTTCTTTTGCGATACGACAATCTCCTTTCCGATGCACTATTACTTCATTACTGCATCCCTCCCACCCTCACATTGACGAATTAACACAGAATGTGGGTCGCTATGAATTACTATGTGTTCTATGACATCTCCTCCTAAATCGAGTAACGTTCGTATGGAAACTACAGGATTTTCTTTTGGGATACGAGTATCTCCTTTCCGATGCACTATTCCTTTTTTACTGCATCCCTCGCTCCCTCACATTGACGAATTAACACACTAACTACGTCGCTATGAAATACTATGGGTTCTATGGCTTCTCCTTCTAAATCGAGTAACTTTTCTATGGAAAGTACAGGATTTTCTTTTGGGATACGACTTTCTCCTTTCCGATGCACTATTCCTTCTTTACTGCATCCCTCGCTCCATCACATTGACGAATTACAACAGAAATTGCGTCGCTATGAGATACACTGTGTTCTATGACATCTGCTTCTAGATCGAGTAACGTTTCATCGGAAACGACAGGATTTGGGATACAAGTATCTCTTTTCCGATGCACTATTCCTTCTTTACTACATCCCTCACTCCGTCACATTAACGAATTAACACAGAAATTGCGTCGCTATGAAATACTGTGGGTTCTATGATATCTCCTTCTAAATCGAGTAACGTTTCTATGGAAGCAACAGGATTTTCTTTTGGGATACGAGTATCTCCTTTCCGATGCACTATTCCTTCTTTACTGCATGCCTGACCCCTCACATTGACGAATTAACACACTAATGGCGTCGCTATGAAATTCTATGGGTTCTATGACTTCTCGTTTTAAATCGAGTAGCGTTTCTAAGGAAACGACAGGATTTTCATTTGGGATACGAGTATCTCCCTACCGATCCACTATTCCTTCTTTACTGCATCCCTCGCTCCCTCACATTGACGAATTTACACTGAAATTGCGTCGCTATGAAATACTATGTGTTCTATGGCATCTCCTTCTAAATCGAGTAACGTTTCTATGGAAACGACAGGATTTTTTTTTGGGATTCGAGTATCTCCTTTCGATGCACTATTCTTTCTTTACTGCATCCCTCGCTGCCTCACATTGACTAATTGACACACTAATGGCGTCGCTATGAAATACTATGGGGTCTATGACTTCCGCTTCTAAATCGAGTAACGTTTCTGTGGAAACGAGAGGATTTTCTTTTGGGATACGACTATCTCCTTTCCGATGTACTATTCCTACTTTTTTGCATCCCTCGCTCGCTCACGTTGACGAATTCACACACAAATTGCGTCGCTATGAAATACTATGGGTTCTATGACATCTCCTTCTAAATCGAGTAACGTTTCTATGGAAACGACAGGATTTTACTTAGAGATACGACTTTCTCCTTTCCGATGCACTATTCCTTCTTTACTGCATCCCTGGCTCCCTCACATTGACGAATAACACACTAATGGCGTCGCTATGAAATACTATGGGTTCTATGACTTCCCCTTCTAAATCGAGTAACGTTTCTATGGAAACGAGAGGATTTTCTTTTGGGATGCGACTTTCTCCTTTCCGATGCACTATTCCTTCTTTACTGCATCCCTCGCTCCCTCACATTGACGAATTAATACAGAAATTGCGGGGCTATGGGATACTATGTGTTCTATGACCTCTCCTTCTAGATCGACTAACGTTTTTACGGAAACGGCTTGATTTTCTTTTGGGATACGACTATCTCCCTTTCGATGCACTATTCCATCTTTACTGCATCCCTCTCTCCGTCCTATTAACGAATTAACACAGAAATTGCGTCGCTATGATATACTATAGGTTCTATGACATCTCCTTCTAAATCGAGTAACATTTCTATGGAAACGACAGGATTTTCTTTTGGGATACGCTTATCCGCTTTCCGATGCACTATTCCTTCTTTACTGCATCCCTCATTCCCTCACATTGTCGAGATAGCACAGAAATCGCGTCGCTAGGAAGCACTATTTGTACTATGACCTCTCCTTCTAAATCGAGTAACGTTTCTATGGAAATAACAAGATTTTCTTTTGCGATACGACTATCTCCTTTCCGATGCACTATTCCTTCTTTACTGCATCCCTCGCTCCCTCACATTGACGAATTAGCAAAGAAATTGCGTCGCTATGAAACACTATGGGAACTATGACATCTCCTTCTAAATCGAGTGACGTTTCTATGGGAACAACAGGATTTTCTCTTGGGATACGAGTATCTCCTTTCCGATGCACTACTACTTCATTACTGCACCCCTCCCTCCCTCACATTGACGAATTAACACAGAAATTGCGGGGCTATGAAATACTATGGGTTCTAAGATTTCTCCTTCTAAATCGAGTAACATTTGTATGGAAACGACAGGATTTTCTTTTGGGATACGGCTTTCTCCTTTCCGATGCACTATTCCTTCTTTACTGCATACCTCGCTCCCTCACATTGACGAATTAACACAGAAATTGCGGGGCTAAGAAATACTATGGGATCTATAACGTCTCCTTCTAAATCGAGTAACGTTTCTATGGAAACGACAGGATTTTATTTTGGGATACGACTATCTCTTTGCGATGCACTATTGCTTATTTACTGCATCCCTCGCTCCCTCACATTGAGTAATTAACACAGATATTGCGTCGCTATGAAATACTATGTGTCTATGACTTCTCCTTCTAAATCGAGTAACGTTGCCATGGAAACGACAGGATATTCATTTGGGATACGAGTATCTCCTTTCCGATGCACTATTCCTTCTTTACTGCATTCCTAGCTCCCTCACATTGACGAATTAACACAAGAATTGCGTCGCAATGAAGTACTATGTGTTTATGACTTCTCCTTCTAAATCGAGTAACGTTGCCATGGAAACGACAGGATTTTCTTTTGGGATATGAGTATCTCCTTTCCGACGCACTATTCCTTCAATACTGCATCCCTCGCTCCGTCACATTGACGAATTAACACAGAAATTGCGTCGCTATGGAATACTATGTGTTCTAAGACTTCTCCTTCTAAATCGAGTAACGTTTGTATGGAAACGACAGGATTTTCTTTTCGGATACGAATTTCTGCTTTCCGATGCACTATTCCTTCTTTACTGCATCCCTCGCTCCCTCACATTGACGAATCAACACAGAAATTGCGTCGCTATGAAATACTATGGGTTCTATGACATCTCCTTCTAAATCGAGAAACGTTTCTATGGAAACGACAGGATTTTCTCTTGGGATACGACTATCACTTTTCCGATGCACTATTCCTTCTTTACTGCATCCCTTGCTCCCTCACATTGACGAATTAAGACAGAAATTGCGTCGCTATGAAGTACTATGTGTTCTATTACTTCTCCTTCTAAATCGAGTAACGTTTCTATGGAGACGACAGGATTTTCCTTTGGGATGCGACTTTCTCCTTTCCCATGCACTATTCCATCTTTACTGCATCCCTCGCTGCCTCGCATTGAAGAATTAACACAGAAATTGCGTCGTTATGAAATACTATGTGTTCTATGATATATCCTTCTAAATCGAGTAACGTTTCAATGGAAACGAAAGGATTTTCTTTTGGCATATGAGTATCTCCTTTCCGATGCACTATTACTTCAATACTGCATCCCTCGCTCCCTCTCATTGACGAATTAACACAGAAATTGCGACGCTATGGAATACTATGGGTTCTAAGAATTCTCCTTCTAAATCGAGTAACATTTGTATGGAAACGACAGGATTTTATTTTGGGATACGACTTTCTCCTTTCCGATGCACTATTCCTTCTTTACTGCATCCCTCGCTCTCTCACATTGACGAATTAACACAGAAATTGCGTCGCTATGAAATACTATGGGTTCTATGACATCTCCTTCTAAATCGAGTAACGTTTCTATGGAAACGACAGCATTTTCTCTTGGGATACGACTATCTCTTTTCCGATGCACTATTCCTTCTTTACTGCATCCCTTGCTCCCTCACATTGACGAATTAAGACAGAAATTGCGTCGCTATGAAGTACTATGTGTTCTATTACTTCTCCTTCTAAATCGAGTAACGTTTCTATGGAGACGACAGGATTTTCCTTTGGGATGCGACTTTCTCCTTTCCCATGCACTATTCCTTCTTTACTGCATCCCTCGCTGCCTCGCATTGAAGAATTAACACAGAAATTGCGTCGTTATGAAATACTATGTGTTCTATGACATATCCTTCTAAGTCGAGTAACGTTTCAATGGAAACGAAAGGATTTTCTTTTGGCATATGAGTATCTCCTTTCCGATGCACTATTACTTCAATACTGCATCCCTCGCTCCCTCTCATTGACGAATTAACACAGAAATTGCGGCGCTATGGAATACTATGGGTTCTAAGAATTCTCCTTCTAAATCGAGTAACATTTGTATGGAAACGACAGGATTTTATTTTGGGATACGACTTTCTCCTTTCCGATGCACTATTCCTTCTTTACTGCATCCCTCGCTCCCTCTCATTGACGAATTAACACAGAAATTGCGTCGCTATGAAATACTATGTGTTCTATGGCATCTCTTTCTAAATCGAGTATCGTTTCTATGGAAACGACAGGATTTTCTTTTGGGATACGCGTATCTCCTTTCCGATGCACTAATCCTTCTTTACTGCATCCCTCGCTCCCTCAAATTAACGAATTAATACGCTAATGGCGTCGCAATTAAATACTATGGGTTGTATGACTCCTCCTTCTAAACCGAGTATCGTCTCTATGGAAACGAGAGGATTTTCTTTTGGGATACCAGTATCTCGTTTCCGATGTACTATTTCTTCTTTACTGCATCCCTGGCTCCCTCACATTGACGAATTAACACACTAATGCCGTCGCTACGAAATACTGTGGGTACTATGAATTCTCTATCTCAATCGAGTAACATTTCTATGGAAACGAAAGTATTTTCTATTGGCATATGAGTAACTCCTTTACGATGCACTATTTCTTCTATATTGCGTCCCTTGCTCCCTCACATTGACGAATTAACACAGAAATTGCGTCGCTACGAAATACTATTTGTTCTAAGACTTATACTAAATCGAGTTACGTTTCTATGGAAACGACAGGATTTACCTTTAAGATACGACTATCTCCTTTCCGATGCACTATTCCCTCTTACTGCATCCCTCGGTCCCTCACATTGACGAATTAACGCAGAAATGGCGTCGCTATGAAATACTATGGGTTCTATGACTTCTCCTACTAAATCGAGTAACGTTTCTATGGAAAAGACAGGATTTTCTTTCGTGATACGACTATCTCATTCCTGATGCACTATTACTTCATTACTGCATCCCTCGCTCCCTCACATGGACGAAATAACACAGAAAGTGCGTTGCTTTGAAATACTATGTGTTCAATGACATCTCCTAAATCGAATAACGTTTCTATGGAAACGACAGGATTTTCTTTTGGGATACGAGTATCTCCTTTCCGATGCACTATTCCTTCTTTACTGCTTCCCTCGCTCCCTCGCTCCCTCGCATTGACGAATTAACACAGAAATTGCGTCGTTATGAAAAACTATGTGTTCTATGACATATCCTTCTAAATCGAGTAACGTTTCTTTGGAAACGAAAGGATTTTCTTTTGGGATATGAGTATCTCCTTTACGATGCACTATTCCATCTATACTGCATCCCTCGCTCCCTCACATTGACGATTAATACAGAAATTCCTTTGCTATGAAATACTATGGGTTCTATGACTTATCCTTCTAAATCGAATACCGTTTCTATACAAACGAATGAATTTTCTTTTGGGATATGAGTATCTCCATTCCGATGAAGTATTCCTTCTTTACTGCATCCCTCGCTCCGTCACATTGACGAATTAACACAGAAATTGCGTCCCTATGATATACTATGTGTTCTATGACTTCTACTTCTAAATCGAGTAACGTTTCTATGGAAAAGACAGGATTTTCATTTGGGATACGACTATCTCCTTTCAGATGCAGTATTCCTTCTTTACTGCATCCCTCGCTCCCTCACATTGATGAATTAACACATAAATTGCGTCGCTATGAAATACTATGTGTTCTAAGACTTGATCTAAAGCGAGTAACGTTCCTATTTACATGACAGGATTTTTTTTCTATTGGGATACGCTTATCTCCTTTCCGATGCACTATTCCTTCTTTACTGCATCCCTCGCTCCCTCGCATTGAGGAATTAGCACAGAAATTGTGTCGCTATGATACACTATGGGAACTATGACATCTCCCTCTAAATCAAGTAACGTTTCTATGGAAACGACAGGATTTTCTTTTGGGATACGAGTATCTCCATTCCGATGCACTATTCCTCATTTACTGCATCCCTCGCTCCCTCACATTAACGAATTAACACAGAAAATGCGTCGCTATGAAATACTATGTGTGCTATGACCGCTCCTTCTAAATCGAGTAACTATTCATGGAAACGACAGGATTTTCTTTTTGGATACGTGTATCTCCTTTCCGATGCGCTATTCCTTCTTTATTGCATCCCTCGCTCCCTCGCATTGACGAATTAACACAGAAAGTGCGTCGCTATGAAATTCTATGTGTTATATGAGATATCCTTTAAAATCGAGTAACGTTTCTATGGAAACGAAAAAAAAATGGTTCAAATGTCTCTGAGCACTATGGGACTCATCATCTTAGTTCATAAGTCACCTAGAACTTAGAACTACTTAAACCTATCTAACCCGAGGACATCACACACACCCATGCCCGAGGCAGGATTCGAACCTGCGACCGTAGCAGTCCCGCGGTTCCGGACTGCAGCGCCAGAACCGCTAGACCACCGCGGCCGGCTGGAAACCAAAGAATTTTCTTTTGGGTTACGAGTATCTCCTTTCCGATGCACTATTCCTTCTTTACTGTATCCCTCGCTCCCTCACATTGACGCATTAACACTGAAATTGCGTCGCTCTGAAATAATATGGGGTCTATGACAACTCCTTCTAAATCGAGTAACGTTCCTATAGAAACGACAGGATTTTCTTTTGGGATACGACTATCTCCTTTTCGATGCACTATTCCTTCTCTACTGCAAACCCTCGCTCCCCCACATTCACGAATTAACACAGAAATTGCTTCGCTATGTAATACAGTGGGTTCTATGACTTCTCCTTCTAAATCGAGTAACGTTTCTATGGAAACGACAGGATTTTCTTTTGGGATACGAGTAGCTCCCTTCCAATGCACTATTCCTTCCTTACAGCATCCCTCGCTCCCTCACATTGACGAATTAACACAGAAATTGCGTCGCAATGAAGTACTATGGGTTCTATGATTTCTCCTTCTAAATCGAGCAAAGTTTCTATGGAAACAACAGCATTTTCTTTTGGAATACGAGTAACTCCTTTCCGATGCACTATTCCTTCTTTACTGCATCCCTCGCTCCTTAACATTGACGAATTAACACAGAAATGGCGTCGCTATGAAATACTATGGATTCTATGACTTCTCCTTAAACATCCCAACAACCACCACCACCACCACTTCTCCTTCTAAATAGAGTAACGTTTCTATGGAAAAGACAGAATTTTCTTTTGGGTTACGAGTATCTCCATTCCGGTGCACTATTCCTTCTTTACTGCATCCCTCCCTCCCTCACATTGTCGAATGAACAAAGAAATGGCGTCGCTATGGAATACTATGGGTTCTATGACTTCTCCTTCTAAATCGAGTATCGTTTCTATGTGAAGGACTGGATTTTCATTTGGGATACGAGCATCTCCTTTGCGATGCACTATTCCTTCGTTACTGCATCCCTCGCTCCCTCACATTGACGAATTAACACAGAAATTGCGTCGCTAAGAAATACTATGTGTTCTATGGCATCTACTCTAAAAATCGAGTACCGTTTCTATGGAAATTACAGGATTATCTTTTAAGATACAACTATCTCCATTCCGATGCACTACTCCTTCTTTACTGCATCCCACGCTCCCTCGCATTGACGTATCAACATAGAAAGCGCGTCGCTAAGAAATACTATGGGTTCTATGGCATCTTCTTCAAATTCGAGTAACGTTTCTATGGAAGAGACAGGTTTTTCTTTTGAGAAACGACTATCTCCGTTCCGATGCGCTATTCCTTCTTTACTGCATCCCTCGCTCCCTCACGTTGACGAATTAACACAGAAATTGCGGGGCTAAGAAATACTATGGGTTCTATGTGTTCTCCTTCTAAATGGAGTAACGTTTCTATGGAAACGAAAGGATTTTCGTTTGGGAAACGAGTATCACCTTTCCGATGCACTAATCCTTCTCAACTGCATCCCTCGCTCCCTCACATTGACGAATTATCACAGAAATTGCGTCGCCATGAAATATTATGTGTTCCTTGGCATCTCCTTCTAAATCGACTATCGTTTCTATGGAAACCACAGGACTTTCTTTTGGGATACGAGTGTCTCCTTTCCGATGCACTATTCCTTCTTTACTGCAGGCCTCGCTCCCTGACATTGACTAATTTACCCAGAAATTACGTCGCTATGAAATACTATGGGTTCTATGACTTCTCCTTCTAAATCGAATAACGTGTCTTTGGAAAACACCAGGATTTTCCTTTGTGATACGAGTGCCTCCTTTTCGATGCACTATTCCTTCTTTACTGCATCCCTCGCTCCCTCACATTGACGATTTAGCACAGAAATTGCGTCGCTATGAAACACTATGGGAACTATGACATCTCCCTCTAAATCAAGTAACGTTTCTATGGAAACGACAGGATTTTCTTTTGGGATACGGCTTTCTCCTTTCCGAAGCACAATTCATTCTTTACTGCATCCCTCGCTCCCTCACATTGACGAATTACCACAGAAATTACGTTGCTATGAAATGCTATGGGTTCTATGACATCTTTTTCTAAATCGAGTAACGTTTCTATGGAAACGACAGGATTTGGGATACTAGTATCTCTTTTCCGATGCACTATTCCTTTATTTCTGCCTCCTCCGCTACGTCACATTGACGAATTAACAAAGAAATTACATCGCTATGAAATACTATGGGTTCAATGATTTCTCCATCTAAATCGGGTAACGTTTCTAGGGAAACGACAGGATTTTCTTTTCGGATACATCTCCTTACCGATCCACTATTCCTTCTTTACAGCATCCCTCGCTCCCTCACATTGACGAATTAACACTGAAATTGCGTCGCTATGAAATACTATGTGTTCTATGGCATCTCTTTCTAAATCGAGTATAGTTTCTATGGAAACGACAGGATTTTCTTTTGGGATACGAGTATCTCCTTTCCGATGCACTATTCCTTCTTTACTGCATCCCTCGCTCCCTCTCATTAACGAATTAATACGCGAATGGCGTCGCTATGAAATACTATGGGTTCTATGACCTCTCCTTCTAAACCGAGTAACGTTTCTATGGAAACGAGAGGATTTTATTTTGGGATACGAGTATCTCCTTTCCAATGCACTATTCCTTCTTAACTACATCTCTCGCTCCCTCACATTGACGAATTAACACAGAAATTGCGCCGCTATGAAATACTATGGGTTCTATGACTTCTCCTTCTAAATCGAGTAACGTATCTATGGAAACGAAAGGATTTTCTTTTGGCATACGACATTCTCCTTTCCGATGCACTATTCCTTCTTTACTGCATCCCTCGCTCCTTCACTTTGACGTATTTACACAGAAATTGCGGGGTTATGAAATACTATGGGTTCTATAACTTCTCCTTAAACATCCCAACAACCACCACCACCACCACTTCTCCTTCTAAACATAGTATCGTTTATATGGAAACGACAGAATTTTCCTTTGGGTTACGAGTATCTCCTTTCCGATGCACTACTCCTTCTTTACTGCATCCCTGGCTCCCTCACATTCACGAATTAACACACTAATGGCGTCGCTATGAAATACTATGGTTTCTATGACTTCTCCTTCTAAATCGAGTAACGTTTCTATGGAAACGACAGGATTTTCTTTTGGGATACGAGTATCTCCTTACCGATCCACTATTCCTTCTTTACTGCATCCCTCGCTCCCTCACATAGGCGAATTAACTTAGAAATTCCGTCGCTATGTAATACTATGTGATCTATGACATCACCCTCTAAATCGAGTAACGTTTCTATGGTAACGATAGGATTTTCTTTTGGGATACGACTTTTTCCTTTCCGATGCAGTATTCCTTCTTTACTGCATCCCTCGCTCCCTCACCTTGACGAATTAACACAGAAATTGCGTCGCTATGAAATACTATGGGTTCTATGACTTCTCCTTCTAAATCGAGTAACGTATCTATGGAAACTAAAGGATTTTCTTTTGGCATACGACATTCTCCTTTCCGATGCACTATTCCATCCTTACTGCATCCATCGCTCCCTCACTTTGACGAATTAACACAGAAATTGCGTCGCTATGAAATACTATGGGTTCTATGATTTCTCCTTCTAAATCGAGCAACGTTTCTTTGGAAACAACAGCATTTTCTTTTGGAATACGAGTAACTCCTTTCCGATGCACTATTCCTTCTTTACTGCATCCCTCGCTCCTTCACATTGACGAATTAACACAGAAATGGCGTCGCTATGAAATACTATGTGTTCTATGACATCTCTTTCTTGATCGAGTAACGTTTCTATGGAAACGACAGGATTTTCTTTTGGGATACGACTATCTCCCTTCCGATGCACTATTCCTTCTTTACTGCATCCCTCGCTCCCTCACATTGTCGAATGAACAAACAAATGGCGTCGCTATGGATTACTATGGGTTCTATGACTTCTCCTTCTAAATCGAGTAACGTTTCTATATGAAGGACACGATTTTCTTTTGGGATACGAGCATCTCCTTTCCGATGCACTATTCCTTCTTTACTGCATTCCCCGCTCCCTCACATTGACGAATTAACACAGAAATTGCGTCGCTAAGAAATACTATGTGTTCTATGGCATCTACTCTAAAAATCGAGTAACGTTTCTATGGAAATGTCAGGATTATCTTTTGGGATACTACTATCTCCTTTCCGATGCACTATTCCTTCTTTACTGCATCCCTCGCTCCCTCGCATTGACGAATTAACATAGAAAGCGCGTCGCTAAGAAATACTATGGGTTCTATGGCATCTTCTTCAAATTCGAGTAACGTTTCTATGGAAAAGACAGGTTTTTCTTTTGAGAAACGACTATCTCCGTTCCGATGCACTACTGCTTCTTTACTGCATCCCTCGCTCCCTCACGTTGACGAATTAACACAGAAATTGTGGGGCTAAGAAATACTATGGGAACTATAACATCTCCCTCTAAATCAAGTAACGTTTCTATGGAAACGACAGGATTTTCTTTTGGGACACGGCTTTCTCCTTTCCGATGCACAATTCCTTCTTTACTGCATCCCTCGCTCCCTCACATTGACTAATTACCACAGAAATTACGTCGCTATGAAATGCTATGGGTTCTATGACATCTTTTTCTAAATCGAGTAATGTTTCTATGGAAACGACAGGATTTTCATTTGGGATACATCTCCTTACCGATCCACTATTCCTTCTTTACTGCATCCCTCGCTCCCACTCATTAACGAATTAATACGCTAATGGCGTCGCTATGAAATACTATGAGTTCTATGACTTCTCCTTCTAAACCGAGTAACGTCTCTATGGAAACGAGAGGATTTTCTTTTGGGATACGAGTATATCCTTTCCGATGTACTATTTCTTCTTTACTGCATCCCTGGCTCCCTCACATTGACGAATTAACACACTAATTCCGTCGCTATGAAATACTGTGGGTTCTATGACTTCTCTATATAAATCGAGTAACGTTTCTATGGAAACTCAAGATTTTCTTTTGGGATACGAGTAGCTGCTTACCGATTCACTATTCCTTCCTTACTGCATCCCTCGCTACCTCACATTGACGAATTAAGACAGAAATTGCGTCGCTATGAAATACTATGTGTTCTATGACTTCTCCTCCTAAATCGAGTAATATTTCTATGGAAACGACAGGATTTTCATTTGGGATACGAGCATCTCCTTTCCGATGCACTATTCCTTTTTAACTGCATCCCTCGCTCCCTCACATTGACGAATTAACACAGAAATTTCGTCGCTATGAAATACTATGGGATCTATGACTTCTCCGTAAACATCCCAACAACCACCACCACCACTACTTCTCCTTCTAAATATAGTAACGTTTATATGGAAACGACAGAATTTTCTTTTGGGTTACGAGTATCTCCATTCCGATGCACTATTCCTTCTTTACTGCATCCCTCACTCCCTCACATTGACGAATTAACACAGAAATTGCGTCGCTATGAAATACTATGTGTTCTATGACATCTCTTTCTTAATCGAGTAACGTTTCTATGGAAACGACAGAATTTTCTTTTGGGATACGAGTATCTCCCTTCCGATGCACTATTCCTTCTTTACTGCATCCTTCGCTCCCTCACATTCTCGAATGAACAAAGAAATGGCGTCGCAATGGAATACTATGGGTTCTATGACTTCTCCTTCTAAATCGAGTAACGTTCATATAGAAACGACAGCATTTTCTTTTGGGATACGACTATCTCCTTTTCGATGCACTATTCCTTCTCTACTGCAAACCCTCGCTCCCTCACATTCACGAATTAACACAGAAATTGCTTCGCTATGTAATACAATGGGTTCTATTACTTCTCCTTCTAAATCGAGCAACGTTTCTATGGAAACGACAGGATTTTCTTTTGGGATACGACTATCTCCTTTCCGATGCACTATTCCTTTTTTACTGCATCCCTCGCTCCCTCACACTGACGAATTAACACAGAAATTGCGGTGCTATGAAATACTATGTGTGCTATGACTTCTCCTTCTAAATCGAGTAACGTTTCTATGGAAACGACAGGATTTTCATTTGGGATACGACTATCTCCTTTCCGATGCACTATTCCTTCTTAAATGCATTCGTCGCTCCGTCACATTGACGAATTAACACAGAAATTGCGTCGCTATGAAATACTATTGGTTCTATGACATCTCCTTCTAAATCGTGTAACGATTCTATGGAAACGACAGGATTTTCTTTTGAGATACGAGGATCTCCTTTCCGATGCACTATTCCTTTTTTATCGCATCCTTCGCTCCCTCACATTGAGGAATTAACACAGAAATGCCGTCGCTGTGAAATACTATGGGTTCTATGACTTCTCCTTCTAAATCAAGTAACGTTTCTATGGAAACGACAGGATTTTTATTTTTGGTATACGACTTTTACCATTACGATGCACTATTCCTTCTTTACTGCATCCCTCGCTCCTTCACATTGACGAATTTACACAGAAATTGCGGGTCTATGAAATACTATGGGTTCTATGATTTCTCCTTCTAAATCGAGTAAAGTTTCTATGGAAACTACAGCATTTTCTTTTGGGATACGAGTAACTACTTTCCGATGCACTATTCCTTCTTCACTGCATCCCTCGCTCCTTCACATTGACGAATTAACACAGAAATGGCGTCGCTATGAACTACTATGGGTTCTATGACTTCTCCTTAAACAGCCCAACAACCACCACCACCACCACTTCTCCTTCTAAATAGAGTAACCTTTTTTATGGAAACGTCAGAAATTTCTTTTGGGTTACGAGCATCTCCATTCCGATGCACTATTCCTTCTTTACTGCATCCCTCACTCCCTCACATTGACGAATTAACATAGAAATTGCGTCGCTATGAAATACTATGTGTTCTATGACATCTCTTTCTTTTTCGAGTAACGTTTCTATGGAAATGACAGGATTTTCTTTTGGGATACGACTATCTCCCTTCCGATGCACTATTCCTTCTTTACTGCATCCCTCGCTCCCTCACATTGTCGAATGAACAATGAAATGGCGTCGCTATGGAATACTATGGGTTCTATGGCATCTCCTCTAAGAATCGAGTAACGTTTCTATGGAAATGACAGGATTTTCTTTTGGGATACGAGTCTCTCCTTTCCGATGCACTATTCCTTCTTTACTGCTTCCCTCGCTGCCTAATATTGACGAATTAACACAGAAATTACGTCGCAATGAAATACTACGGGTTGTATGACTTCTACTTCTAAATCGAATAACGTTTCTATGGAAACGACAGGATTTTTCTTTGGGATACGACTATCTCCTTTCCGATGCACTATTCCTTCATTACTGCATCCCTCGCTCCTTCACATTGACGAATTAACACAGAAATCGCGTCGCTATGAAATACTATAAGTTCTATGACATCTCTTTCTAAATCGAGTAACGTTTCTATGGAAACGACAGGATTTTTTTTTTGGATACGACTATATCCTTTCCGATGCACTATAACTTCTTCACTGCATCCCTCCCTCCCTCACAATGACGAATTAACATAGAAATTGCGTCGCTGTGAAATACTGTGTGTTCTATGACATCTCCTAAATCGAGTAACGTTTCTATGGAAAACACCAGGATTTTCCTTTGTGATACGAGTGTCTCCTTTTCGATGCACTATTCCTTCTTTACTGCATTCTTCGCTCCCTCACATTCACGATTTAACACAGTAATTGCGTCGCTATGAAATACTATGGGTTGTATGACTTCTCCTTCTAAATCGAGTAACGTTTCTATGGAAACGACAGGATTTTCTTTTGCGATACGAGTGTCTCCCTTCCGATCCACTATTCCTTCTTTACTGCAGCCCTCGCTCCCTCACATTGACGAATTAACACACAAATTGCGTCGCTATGAAATACTATGTGTTCTATGACATCCCCTTCTATATCGAGTAACGTTTCTATGGAAATGACAGGATTTTCATTTGGGATACGACTATCTCCTTTCCGATGCACTATTCATTCTTAACTGCATCGCCCGCTCCCTCACATTGACGAATATACACAGAAATTGCGTCGCTATAAAATACTATTGGTTCTATGACATCTCGTTCTAAATCGTGTAACGATTCTATGGAAACGACAGGATTTTCTTTTGGGATACGAGGATCTCCCTTCCGATGCACTATACCTTTTTTATCGCATCCCACGCTCCCTCACATTGAGGAATTAACACAGAAATGTCGTCGTTATGTAATACTATGGGTTCTATGACTTCTCCTTCTAAATCAAGTAACGTCTCTATGGAAACGACAGGATTTTTATTTTTGAGATACGTCTTTCACCATTACGATGCACTATTCCTTCTTTACTGCATCCCTCGCTCCTTCACATTGACGAATTTACACAGAAATTGCGGGGCTATGAAATACTATGGGTTTTATCACTTCTCCTTCTAAGTCGAGTAACATTTCTATGGAAACGTCAGGATTTTCTTTTGCGATACGAGTATCTCCCTTCCGATCCACTATTCCTTCCTTACTGCATCCCTCGCTCCCTCACATTGTCGAATGAACAAAGAAATGGTGTCGCTATGGAATACTATGGGTTCTATGGCATCTCCTCTAAAAATCGAGTAACGTTTCTATGGAAATGACAGGATTTTCTTTTGTGATACGAGTATCTCCTTTCCGATGCACTAATCCTTCTTTACTGCATTCCTTGCTCCCTCACATTCACGATGTAACACAGTAATTGCGTCGCTATGAAATACTATGGGTTGTATGACTTCTCCTTCTAAATCGAGTTACGTTTCTATGGAAACGACAGGATATTCTTTTGAGATACTAGTTTCTCCTCTCCGATGCACTATTCCTTTTTTACTGCATCCCTCGCTCCCTCGCATTGACGAATTAACACAGAAAGCGCGTCGCTAAGAAATACTATGGGTTCTATGGCATCTTCTTCAAAATCGAGTAACGTTTCTATGGAAAAGACAGGATTTTCTTTTGAGATACGACTATCTCCGTTCCGATGCACTATTCCTTCTTTACTGCATCCCTCGCTCCCTCACGTTGACGAATTAACACAGACATTGCGGGGCTATGAAATACTATGGGTTCTATGTGTTCTTCTTCTAAATGGAGCAACGTTTCTATGGAAACGAATGGATTTTCATTTGGGAAGCGAGTATTTACTTTCCGATGCACTGTTGTGGTTGTTGTTGTGGTCTTCAGTCCTGAGACTGGTTTGATGCAGCTCTCCATGCTACTCTATCCTGTGCAAGCTTTTTCATCTCCCAGTACCTACTGCAACCTACATCCTTCTGAATCTGCTTAGTGTATTCATCTCTTGGTCTCCCTCTACGATTTTTACCCTCCACGCTGCCCTCCAATACTAAATTGGTGATCCCTTGATGCCTCAGAACATGTCCTACCAACCGATCCCTTCTTCCGGTCAAGTTGTGCCACAAACTTCTCTTCTTCCCAATCCTATTCAATACCTCCTCATTAGTTACGTGATCTACCCACCTGAGCTTCAGCATTCTTCTGTAGCACCACATTTCGAAAGCTTCTATTCTCTTCTTATCCAAACTATTTATCGTCCATGTTTCACTTCCATACATGGCTACACTCCATACGAATACTTTCAGAAATGACTTCCTGACACTTAAATCAATACTGGATGTTAACAAATTTCTCTTCTTCAGAAACGCTTTCCTTGCCATTGCCAGCCTACATTTTATATCCTCTCTACTTCGACCATCATCAGTTATTTTGCTCCCCAAATAGCAAAACTCCTTTACTACTTTAAGTGCCTCATTTCCTAATCTAATTCCCTCAGCATCACCCGACTTAATTAGACTACATTTCATTATCCTTGTTTTGCTTTTGTTGATGTTCATCTTATATCCTCCTTTCAAGACACTGTCCATTCCACTCAACTGCTCTTCCAAATCCTTTGCTGTCTCTGACAGAATTACAATATCATCAGCGAACCTCAAAGTTTTTATTTCTTCTCCATGAATTTTAATACCTACTCCGAATTTTTCTTTTGTTTCCTTTACTGCTTGCTCAATATACAGATTGAACAACATCGGGGAGAGGCTACAACCCTGTCTTACTCCCTTCCCAACCACTGCTTCCCTTTCATGCCCCTCGACTCTTATAACTGCCATCTGGTTTCTGTACAAATTGTAAATAGCCTTTCGCTCCCTGTATTTTACCCCTGCCACCTTTAGAATTTGAAAGAGAGTATTCCAGTCAACATTGTCAAAAGCTTTCTCTAAGTCTACAAATGCTAGAAACGTAGGTTTGCCTTTCCTTAATCTTTCTTCTAAGATAAGTCGTAAGGTCAGTATTGCCTCACGTGTTCCAGTGTTTCTACGGAATCCAAACTGATCTTCCCCGAGGTTGGCTTCTACTAGTTTTTCCATTCGTCTGTAAAGAATTCGTGTTAGTATTTTGCAGCTGTGACTTATTATGCTGATAGTTCGGTAATTTTCACATCTGTCAACACCTGCTTTCTTTGGGATTGGAATTATTATATTCTTCTTGAAGTCTGAGGGTATTTCGCCTGTTTCATACATCTTGCTCACCAGATGGTAGAGTTTTGTCAGGACTGGCTCTCCCACGGCCGTCAGTAGTTCCAATGGAATATTGTCTACTCCGGGGGCCTTGTTTCGACTCAGGTCTTTCATTGCTCTGCCAAACTCTTCACGCAGTATCATATCTCCCATTTCATCTTCATCTACATCCTCTTCCAATTCCATAATATTGTCCTCAAGTACATCGCCCTTGTATAGACCCTCTATATACTCCTTCCACCTTTCTGCTTTCCCTTCTTTGCTCAGAACTGGGTTTCCATCTGAGCTCTTGATATTCATACAAGTCGTTCTCTTATCTCCAAAGGTCTCTTTAATTTTCCTGTAGGCGGTATCTATCTTACCCCTAGTGATATAGGCCTCTACATCCTTACATTTGTCCTCTAGCCATCCCTGCTTAGCCATTTTGCACTTCCTGTCGATCTCATTTTTGAGACGTTTGTATTCCTTTTTGCCTGTTTCACTTACTGCATTTTTATATTTTCTCCTTTCATCAATTAAATTCAATATTTCTTCTGTTACACAAGGATTTCTACTAGCCCTCGTCTTTTTACCTACTTGATCCTCTGCTGCTGTCACTACTTCATCCCTCAAAGCTACCCATTCTTCTTCTACTGTATTTCGTTCCCCCATTCCTGTCAATTGCTCCCTTATGCTCTCCCTGAATCTCTGTACAACCTCTGGTTCTTTTAGTTTATCCAGGTCCCATCTCCTTAAATTCCCACCTTTTTGCAGTTTCTTCAGTTTTAATCTACAGGTCATAACCAATAGATTGTGGTCAGAGTCCACATCTGCCCCTGGAAATGTCTTACGATTTAAAACCTGGTTCCTAAATCTCTGTCTTACCATTATATAATCTATCTGATACCTTTTAGTATCTCCAGGGTTCTTCCATGTATACAACCTTCTTTCATGATTCTTAAACCAAGTGTTAGCTATGATTATGTTGTGCTCTGTGCAAAATTCTACCAGGCGGCTTCCTCTTTCATTTCTGTCCCCCAATCCATATTCACCTACTATGTTTCCTTCTCTCCCTTTTCCTACACTCGAATTCCAGTCACCCATGACTATTAAATTTTCGTCTCCCTTCACAATCTGAATAATTTCTTTTATTTCATCATACATTTCTTCAATTTCTTCGTCATCTGCTGAGCTAGTTGGCATATAAATTTCTACTACTGTAGTAGGTGTGGGCTTCGTATCTATCTTGGCCACAATAATGCGTTCACTATGCTGTTTGTAGTAGCTTACCCGCATTCCTATTTTCCTATTCATTATTAAACCTACTCCTGCATTACCCCTATTTGATTTTGTGTTTATAACCCTGTAGTCACCTGACCAGAAGTCTTGTTCCTCCTGCCACCGAACTTCACTAATTCCCACTATATCTAACTTCAACCTATCCATTTCCCTTTTTAAATTTTCTTACCTACCTGCCCGATTAAGGGATCTGACATTCCACGCTCCGATCCGTAGAACGCCAGTTTCCTTTCTCCTGATAACGACATCCTCTTGAGTAGTCCCCGCCCGGAGATCCGAATGGGGGACTATTTTACCTCCGGAATATTTTACCCAAGAGGACGCCATCATCATGTAATCATACAGTAAAGCTGCATGCCCTCGGGAAAAATTACGGCTGTAGTTTCCCCTTGCTTTCAGCCGTTCGCAGTACCAGCACAGCATGGCCGTTTTGGTTATTGTTACAAGGCCAGATCAGTCAATCATCCAGACTGTTGCCCTTGCAACTACTGAAAAGGCTGCTGCCCCTCTTCAGGAACCACACGTTTGTCTGGCCTCTCAACAGATACCCCTCCGTTGTGGTTGCACCTACGGTACGGCTATCTGTATCGCTGAGGCACGCAAGCCTCCCCACCAACGGCAAGGTCCATGGTTCATGGGGGGGCACTATTCCTACTTAACTGCTTCCCTCGCTCCCTCACATTGACGAATTAGCACAGAAATAGCGTCGCTATGAAATACTACGTGTTCTATGACATCTACTTCTAGATCGAGTAACGTTTCTATGGAAACGACATAATTTTCTATTGGGATACGACTATCTCCCTTCCGATGCACCATTCCTTCTTTACTGCATCCCTCGCTCCGTCACATTGACGAATTAACACAGAAATTGCGTTGCTATGAAATACTATAGGTTCTATGGTTTCTCCATCTAAATCGAGCAACGTTTCTATGGAAACGACAGGATTTTCATTTGGTATACGACTATCTCCTTTCCGATGCACAATTACTTCTTTACTGCATCCCTCTCTCCCTCACATTGACGAATTAACACGGAAATGGCGTCGCTATGAATTACCATGTGTTCTATGACATCTCCTTCTAAATCGAGTAACGCTTCCATGGCAACGACAGGATTTTCATTTGGGAAACGAGTATCTCCTTTCCGATGCACTAATCCCTTATTACTGCATCCCTCACTCCCTCACATTGACTAATTAACACAGAAATTGCGGGGCTATGAAATACTATGCGTTCTATGACTTCTCCTTTTAAATCGAGTAACGTTTCTATAGAAAAAACAGGATTTTCTTTCGGGAAACGAGTATCTCCTTTCCGATGCACTAATCCTTCTTTACTGCATCCCTCGCTCTCTCACATTGACGAATTAACACAGAAATTGCGGGGCTATGAAGTACTATGGGTTGTATGACTTCTCCTTTTAAATCGAGTAACGTTTCTATGGGAATGACAGGATTTTCTTTTGGGATACGACTATCTCCCTTCCGATGCCCTATTCCTTCTTTACTGCACTCCTCGCATTGACGAATAAACACAGTAAGAGCGTCGCTATGAAATACTATGTGTTCTATGACATATCCTTCTAAATCGAGTAACGTTACTATGGAATCGACAGGATTTTCTTTTGGGATACGAGTATCTCCTTTCCAATGCACTACTCCTTCTTTACTGCATCCCTCGCTCCCTCACATTGACGCATTAACACAGAAATATCGTCGCTATGAAATACTATGTGTTCTATGAAATCTTCTTCTAAATCGAGTAACGTTTCTATGTAAACGACAGGATTTTCATTTCGGATAGGACTATCTCCTTTCCGATGCACTATTCGTTCTTTACTGCATCCCTCGCTCCCTCATATTGACGAATTAACACAGAAATTCGGTCGCTATGAAATACTATAGGTTCTATGATTTCTCCTTCAAAATCGAGTAATGTTTCTATGGAAACGTCTGGATTTTCATTTGGGATGCGACTATCTCCTTTCCGAAGCACTATTCCTTCTTTACTGCATCCCTCGCTCCCTCACATTGACGAATTATCACAGAATTTGCGTGGCTATGAAATACTATTGGTTCTATGACGTCTCCTTCTAGATCGAATAACGTTTCTATGTAAACGACAGGATTTTCTTTTGGGATACGAGTATCTCCTTTCCGATGCACTATTCCTTCTTTACTGAATAACTCGCTCACTCGCATTGACGAATTAACACAGAAATTGTGTCGCTATGAAATAACATGATTCTATGACATCTCCTTCTAAATCGAGTACCGTTTCTATGGAAGCGACAGGATTTTCTTTCGGGATACGAGTATCTCCTTTCCGATGCACTATTCCTTCTTTACTGCATCCCTCGCTCTCTCACATTATCGAATTAACACAGAAATGGCGTCACTATGAAATACTATTGGTTCTATGACGTCTCCTTCTAAATCGAGTAACGTTTCTATGTAAACGACAGGATTTTCTTTTGGGATACGACTATCCTCTTCCCGGTGCACTATTCCTTCTTTACTGCATACCTCGCTCCCTCACATTGACAAATCAACACGGAAATGACGTCGCAATGAAATACTATGTGTTCAATGACAACTCCTAAAACGAGTAACGTTTCTATGTAAAACACAAAATTTTCCTTTGGGATACGACAATCTCCTTTCCGATGCACTATTCCTTCTTTACTGCATCCCTCCCTCCCTCACATTGACGAAATTACACAGAAATTGCGTCGCTATGAAATAACATAATTCTATGACATCTCCTTCTAAATCGAGTAACATTTCTATGGAGACGACAGGATTTTCTTTTGGGATGCGACTATCCTCTTTCCGGTGCACTATTCCTTCTTTACTGCATACCTCACTCCCTCACATTGAGGAATTAACACGGAAATGGCGTCGCAATGAATTACTGTGTGTTCTGTGACATCTCCTAAAACGAGTAAAGTTTCTATGGATAAGACAAAATTTTCTTTTGGGATACGACAATATCCTTTCCGATGCACTTTTCCTTCTTTACTACATCCCTCGCTCCCTCACATTGACGAAATTACACAGAAATTGCGGGGCTATGAAATTTTATGGGTTCTATGACTTCACCTTCGAAATCGAGTAACGTTTCTATGGAAACGACAGGATTTTCTTTTGGGATACGAGTATCTCCTTTCCAATGCACTATTCCTTCTTTACTGCATCCCTCGCTCACTCGCATTGACGAATTAACACAGAAATTGCGTCGCTATGAAATAACATAACTCTATGACATCTCCTTCTAAATCGAGTAATTTTTCTATGGAAACGACAGGATTTTCTTTTGGGATACGACTATCCTCTTTCCGGTGTAATATTGCTTCTTTACTGCATACCTCGCTCCCTCACATTGACGAATCAACACGGAAATGACGTCGCAATGAAATACTATGTGTTCAATGACATCTCCTAAAACGAGTAACGTTTCTATGGAAACGACAGGATTTTCTTTTGGGATACGACTATCCTCTTTCCGATGCACACTTCCTTCTTTACTACATCCCTCGCTAACTCACATTGACGAATTAACACGGAATTGGCGTCGCAATGAAATACTGTGTTTTCTATGACATCTCATAAACGAGTAACGTTTCTATGGATAAGACAAAATTTTCTTTTGGGGTACGACTATCTCCTTTCCGATGCACTATTCCTTCTTTACTGCATCCGTCGCTCCCTCACTTGACGAAATTACACAGAAATTGCGGGGCTATGAAATTTTATGGGTTCTATGACTTCACCTTCTAAATCGAGCAACGTTTCTATGGATACGACAGGATTTTCTTTTGGGATACGACTATCTCCTTTCCGATGCACTATTCCTTCTTTAATGCATCCCTCGCTCACTCGCATTGACGAATTAACACAGAAATTGCGTCGCTATGAAATAACATAATTCTATGACATCTCCTTCTAAATCGAGTAACTTTTCTATGAAAACGACAAGATTTTCTTTTGGGATACGACTATCCTCTTTCCGATGCACTATTCCCTCTTTACTGCATCCCTCGCTCCCTCAAATTTAAGAATTAACATCGACATTGCGTCGCTATGAAATACTATGGGTTACAAGACTTCTTCTAAATCGAGTAACGTTTCTATGGAAACGACAGAATTTTCATTTAGGTTACGCCTATCTCCTTTCCGATGCACTATTCCTTCTTTACTGCATCCCTCGCTCCCTCACAATGACGAATTAGTACAGAAATTGCGTCGCTATGAAACACTATGGGTTCTATTACATCTCCTTCTAAATCGAGTAACGTTACTATGGAAACCACAGGATTTTCTTTTGGGATACGAGTATCTCCCTTCCGATGCACTATTCCTTCTTTACTACATCCCTCGCTCCCTCATATTAACGAATTACCACAGAAAGTGCGTCACTATGAAATACTATGTGTTCTATGACATATCCTTCTAAATCGAATAACGTTTCTATGGAAACCAAAAGATTTTCTTTTGGGGTACGAGTATCTCCTTTCCGATGCACTATTCCTTCTTTACTGCATTCCTCGCTCCCTCACATTGACGAATTAACACAAAAATTGCGTCGCTATGAAATATTGTGTGTTCTATGACATCTCCTTCTACATCGGGTAACGTTTCTATGGAAACGAAAAGATTTTCTTTTGGGATACGAGTATCTCCTTTCCGATGCACTATTCCTTCTTTACTGCATCCCTCGCTCCCTCACATTGACCAATTAATACAGAAATTGCGTCGCTATGACGTACTATGTGTTCTATGACATCTCCTTCTAAATCGAGTAACGTTTCTATGGAAACGACAGGGTTTTCATTTGCGATACGACTATCTCCTTTCCGATGTACTATTCCATCTTTACTGCATCCCTCGCTCCCTCACACTGACGAATTAACAGAGAAATTCCGTCGCTATGAGATACTATGGATTCTATAACAGCTCCTTCTACATCGCGTAACGTTTCTGTGGAAGCGACAGGATTTTCTTTTGGATACGAGTATGTCCTTTCCGATGCACTATTCCTTCTTTGCTGCATCCCACGCTCCCTCACAATGACGAATTATCATAGAAATTGCGTCGCTATGAAATACTATGTGTTCTATGAGATCTCCTTCTAGATCGCGTAACTTTTCTATGGAAACGACAGGATTTCCTTTGGGATACGAGTATCTCCTTTCCGATGCACTATTCCTTATCACTGCATCCTTCGCTCCCTCACATTGACTAATTAACACAGAAATTCCATCGCTATGAAATACTATGTGTTCTATGACATCTACTTCTAGATCGAGTAAAGATTCTATGGAAACGACATGATTTTCTTTTGGGATACGACTATCTCAATTTCGATGAACTATTCCGTCTTTACTGCATCCCTCGCTCCCTCACATTGACGCATTAACACAGAAATAGCGTCGCTATGAAATAAAATGGGTTGTACGACATCTCCTTCTAAATCGAGTAACGTATCTACGGAAAGGACAAAATTTTCTTTTGGTCTTACGACTATCATCTTTACGATGAACTATTCCTTCCTTACTGCATCCCTCGATCCCTCACATTATCGAATTAACACAGAAATGGCGTCGCAATTATATACTATGTGTTCTATGACTTATCCTTCTAATCGAGTAACGTATCTAAGGAAACGACATGATTTGTTTTGGGATACGACTATCTCCATTCCGGTGCACTATTCCTTCTTTACAGTATCCCTCGCTCCGTCACATTGCCAAATTAACACAGAAATTGCGTCGCTATGAAATACTATAAGTTCTATGACATCTCCTTATACATCGAGTAACGTTTCTATGGAAACGACAGGATTATCATTGTCGATACGGCTATCTCCTTTCCGTTGCACTATTCTTTCTTAACGCATCCCTCGCTCACTCACACTGACGCATTAACAGAGAAATTGCGTCGCTATGAAATACTATGAGTTCGATGACAGCTCCTCCTAAATCGAGTAACGTTTCTATGGAAGCAGCAGGATTTTCTCTTGGAATACGAGTATCTCCTTTCCGATGCACTATTCCTTCTTTACTGCATCCCTCGCTCCCTCGCATTGACGAATTATCACAGAAATTGCGTCGATATGAAATACTATGTGTTCTATGAGATCTCCTTCTACATCCAGTAACGTTTCTATGGAAATGACAGGATTTTCTTTTGGGATACGACTATCTCCCTTCCGATGCACTATACCTTATTTACAGCATCCCTCGTCCCCCACATTGACGAATTAACAAAGAAATTGCGTCGCTATGAAGTCCTATGGGTTGTATGACTTCTCCTTCTAAATCGAGTAACGTTTCTATGGAAACGACAGGATTTTCATTTGGGATACGAGTATCTCCTTCCGATGCACTATTCCTTCTTTACTGCATCCCTCGCTCTCTCACATTACCGAATTAACACAGAAATGGCGTCGCTATGAAATACTATTGGTTCTATGACTTCTCCTTCAAAATCGAGTAACGTTTCTATGGAAACGACAGGATTTTCTTTTGGGATACGAGTATCTCCTTTCCGATGCACTATTCCTTCTTTACTGCATCCCTCGCTCCCTCGCATTGACGAATTAATACAGAATGTGCGTCGTTATGAAATACTGTGTGTTCTATGACATCTCCTAAATCGAGTAACGTTTCTATGGAAACGAAAGGATTTTCTTTTGTGATACGAGTATCTCCATTCCGATCCACATTTCCTTCTTTACTGCATCCCTCGCTCCCCCATATTAACGAATTAACTCAGAAAGTGCGTCACTATGAAATACTATGTGTTCTATGACATATCCTTCTAAATCGAGTAACGTTTCTATGGAAACGAAAAGATTTTCTTTTGGGATACGAGTATCTCCTTTCCGATGCACTATTCCTTCTTTACTGCATTCCTCCCTCCCTCACATTGACGAATTAACACAAAAATTGCGTCGCTATGAAATACTGTGTGTTCTATGACATCTCCTTGTAGATCGGGTAACGTTTCTATGGAAACGACAGGATTTTCTTTTGGGATACGACTAGCCCCCTTCCAATGCACTATTCCTTCTTTACTGCATCCCTCGCTCCCTCACAATGACCAATTAATACAGAAATTGCGTCCCTATGACGTACTATGTGTTCCATGACAACTCCTTCTAAATCGAATAACGTCTCTATGGAAACGACAGGGTTTTCATTTGCGATACGACCATCTCCGATGCTCTATTCCATCATTACTGCATCCCTCGCTCCCTCACACTGACAAATTAACACAGAAATTGCGTCGCTATGAGATACTATGGGTTCTATTACAGCTCCTTCTACATCGAGTAACGTTTCTATGGGAGCGACAGGATTTTCTCTTGGGATACGAGTATCTCTTTTCCGATGCACTATTCCTTCTTTACTTCATCCCACGCTCCCTCACATTGACGAATTATCACAGAAATTGCGTCGCTATGAAATACTATGTGTTCTATGAGATCTCCTTCTAGATCGAGTAACTTTTCTATGGAAACGACAGGATTTTCTTTCGGGATACGACTATCTCCCTTCAGATGCACTATTCCTTATTTACTGGATCTCTCGCTCCCTCACAATGACTAATTAGTACAGGCATTACGTCGCTATGAAACACTATGGGTTCTTTGATATATCCTTCTAAATCGAGTAACGTTTCTATAGAAACGACAGGATTTTCCTTTGGGATACAAGTATCTCCTTTCCGATGCACTATTCCTTATTACTGCATCCATCGCTCCCTCACATTGACTAATTAACAGAGAAATTCCGTCGCTATGAAATATTATGTGTTCTATGACATCTACTTCTAGATGGAGAAAAGATTCTATGGAAACGACATGATTTTCTTTTGGGATACGACTATCTCAATTTCGATGCACTATTCCTTCTTTACTGTATCCCTCGCTCCCTCACATTGACGCATTAACACAGAAATTGCGTCGCTATGAAATAAAATGGGTTGTACGACATCTCCTTCTAAATCGAGTAACGTATCTATGGAAAGGACAGGATTTTCTTTTGGGCTAACGGCTGTCTTCTTTACGATGAACTAATCCTTCTTTACTGCATCCCTCGCTCCCTCACATTATCGAATTAACACAGACATGACGTCGCAATGATATACTATGTGTTCTATGACTTCTCCTTCTAATCGAGTAACGTATCTAAGGAAACGACATGATTTGTTTTGGGATACGTCTATCTCCCTTCCGGTACACTATTCCTTCTTTACTGTATCCCTCGCTCCGTCACATTGACAAATTAACACAGAAATTGCGTCGCTATGAAATACTATAGGTTCTATGACATCTCATTCTAAATCGAGTAACGTTTCTATGGAAACGACAGGTTTATCATTGGCGATAGGGCTATCTCCTTTCCGTTGCACTATTCTTTCTTTACTGCATCCCTCGCTCCCTCACACTGACGAATTAACAGAGAAATTGCGTCGCTATGAAATACTATGAGTTCGATGACAGCTCCTTCTAAATCGAGTAACGTTTTATGGAAGCAGCAGGATTTTCTTTTGGAATACGAGTATCTCCTTTCCGATGCACTATTCCTTCTTTACTGCATCCCTCGCTCTCTCACATTATCGAATTAACACAGAAATGGCGTCGATATGAAATACTATTCGTTCTATGACTTCTCCTTCAAAATCGAGTAACGTTTCTATGGAAACGACAGGATTTTTTTTGGGATACGAGTATCTTCTTTCCGATGCACTATTCCTTCTTTACTGCATCCCTCGCTCCCTCGCATTGACGAATTAATACAGAATGTGCGTCGTTATGAAATACTGTGTGTTCTATGACGTCTCCTTCTAGATCGGGTAACGTTTCTATGGAAACGACAGGATTTTCTTTTGGGATACGACTATCTCCCTTCCGATGCACTATTCCTTACTTACTGCATCCCTCGCTCCCTCACATTGACGAATTATCACAGAAATTGCGTCGCTATGAAATACTATGTGTTCTATGAGATCTCCTTCTAGATCGAGTAACGTTTCTATGGAAACGACAGGATTTTCTTTTGGGATACGACTATCTCCCTTCCGATGCACTATTCCTTACTTACTGCATCCCTCGCTCCCTCACATTGACGAATTAACACAGAAATTGCGTCGCTATGAATTACTATGGGTTCTATGACATCTCTTTCTAAATCGAGTAACGTTTCTACGGAAACGACAGGATTTTCTTTTGGGATACGAGTATCTCCTTTCCGATGCACTATTCCTTATTTACTGCATCCCTCGCTCCCTCACATTGACTAATTAACACAGAAATTCCGCCGCTATGAAATACTATGTGTTCTATTGCTTCTACTTCAAGATGGAGTAACGATTCTATGGAAACGACATGATTTTCTTTTGGGATACGACTATCTCCCTTCCGATGCAGTATTCCTTCTTTACTGCATTCCTCGCTCCCTCACATTGACGCATTAACACAGAAATTGCGTCGCTATAAAATAAAATAGGTTGTACGACATCTCCTCCTAAATCGAGTAACGTTTCTATGGAAACGATAGGATTTTCTTTTGGGCTTACGACTATTTTCTTAACGATGCACTATTACTTCTTTACAGCATCCCTCGCTTAATCGCATTGACGAATTACCACAGAAAGTGCGTCGTTATGAAATACTGTGTGTTCTATGACATCTCCTTCTAGATCGGGTAACGTTTCTATGGAAACGACTGGATTTTCTTTTGGGATACGACTAACTCCTTTCCGATGCACTATTCC